>NC_133619.1:54429151-54676651 GCF_048593235.1 Sminthopsis crassicaudata | reverse complement strand
TAAGTGGGAGGAAGTGGGCAAAAGGAACTCAGTCAATTTAAAAAAAGTGTGGCAAATATAAAAATCTCAAAACGAGGTCAGTCCATAGATCAATGGTAGCAATTGCTTATAGAACATCAGAATAGACCTTGAAGGTTGAGCAACTGGTGCTTATCACTAGAAACACACTTCTTTGAGGTTGTTGGGGCTACTGACCTATGTTCTCTATCATTCCCCACACTAAAAGATACTACCAGACTCACTAGGGGATGGACTGCCTAGTACTTCTGACTAGGGAAGACTATCCTTTGTGCTACCTTCCATTTTCCATTCCTATTCAACACTTTACTTAATTGAGTTGAATTTGTCCTAAGAACTAGAATTCCTTGTTATAGTCTCATTGGGAAATAACATTTCCTTAATATAACATCGCACCTTCTGCCCTGCCAATTAACCATTATAAATTGGCTATAGCAATTCAGAAGAATGAATGCTTACTGTTGTTTTGTGGCCAGTGAGCATTTATTCTATCCTAGGATAATAAGTATTGAATTGTGAGTCTGGAGATCTGAGTTAGAGTCTTGTCTCCATCAATTTTTAAAGATACACAAGTCCCAGGAAAGTATTAGTTACCTCTCCAAAAAGAAGGCTCTGTACAGAAGCAACTGTACTGTAGCAGAGAAAACACTAGGGCTTACAGGACTGAGTGATTTTTCTTTAACATAACAATAATAATAAAGGGTACTTATATAGCACTTTAAGGTTTGCAAAAACTTTGCATATGTATCTATATTTATATATAGATATATAATATTATATTACATATATATTTTATATAACATATAAATTAATAATTTAATATGAATTTAATTTTAAATTGGATTAACATAATAAATTATATAATTATACAATAAAATAATTCATATTTTAAATTTAATATAAGTTAATAATAAAATAATGTATGAATATTATATATTATATATATTGAGAGAGAGAGAGAAGCAATCTGGATTAAGTGTCTTGTCTAGGGTCACATAGATGTCTGTGTCTGTGAGTTTGTGACACCATATTTGAACTCTGGCTCTCCTACCTCAAGGGCCAATGTTCCAACCACTACATACTTTGCATATCTTATAAATTTAATCCTGATAATAACCTTGGGAGGAAGCTCATTTTTACAAGTGAGGGGAAACTGAGGTTGAGAGAGAGGTTAAGTGATTTGCTAGGATCACAAAGTTATTAAACATTTAACTCAGTTCTCCCTGAGTTCAAATCCAAAATTCCATCCATTATGCCACTTTGCAAGTTCCTCAAAAGACTGATTTTGGCCACTTAGGAGAAACAACAGGATAAAGGATCCCAGAAAAAGTGGGACACAGATAGTAAAAAACATACTCTCAAATCAACTTCATGATTCAGAATGTGGAAATTCTGCAAGAGTAAAACACATTCAACTGAGTAAGAGTTAAAGTGGGATGAGTGAGACTGTAGTATGAAGAAGCAGGAGGTCTGACTCAATAGCCAATATGAAACTCATCCTTTTTCCAGCGTCAACCTGATAAGGTCTATGCTAGTTTTAAATTATTTCAATGTGATCTATTTTAAAGGATCTCCCGAAGTATTTATCTAGAATAGAATGTAGTCTGAGCCACTCCCTCTGGGGAGAGCCACATCTAGACCTTCTCAGAAAAATGAGCATCTACCCTATTTTAAATAACTCCAAGGAATGGAATTATGAATGTTTTGCTGGTTATTAAAATTTTTAACAAACATACTTTAAGGTAACTTTTCCTTATACCTTAATATTTGACTCTCCACAACATTCTCTTTCTCATTTTTTCCTTCAGGTATATATTTCTTGGGCTGTGCCAACAGAACAAACTTTAGCAGATGCCAACAAGGAAGAAGTACATTGAGCACAGTATGCCATTCAAGTAGATTACCTAACTAGAAATCCCTCATGGTGTAGTGAAAGTCTATTTTTTTTTTTACTATTTTATCTTCATTAGAAATTGAGAAGAAGTAGGAATATGGTAATAAACATATCCTGGCAACTAAGTAGCTCCATGGATAGAAGGCTAACTTGGAATCAGGAAGACCTGAGTTCAGATACTTCCTAGCTGTGAAACCATAGGCACAATTAATATTTGCCCAGTTTCTTTGACTGTAAAATGGGGGTAATAATAGTACCTTCCTCACAAGAATGGTATAAAGATCCAAAAAGAAAATATTTCTAAAGCACTTAGCACAGTGACATAATAAGCATTAAATAAGTTCTTATTCCTTCTTTTCTGTTTGATTTTGGGCAAGTCACTTCATATTCCTCAATCTGTTTCCTTCCCTGTAAAATGGGAATAATGATAATAATAATACTTAATACAGTGGTTCTCAGCCTCAAATGAGATAACAAAATGCTTTGCAAACTTTAAAGCACTATATAAATGGTACCTATTATATACTGAAAGACTATTTGTTCCTTTATTAGGTAGATTTTTTTTCTGCTCCTACAATTGGAATCATTTTTGGACCAAGTCATCTTTTTATGATTTGTTTTTCAAAGGGAGGACACCTCCTATTAACATTTTATTTTGTAAATAGCTGACAAAACATAGTATAAAATACAATTCTTAAATTAGTAAATGGTGTACTATATCTTAGGATTCTGCTCATTAATATTGTCATCATCTCATTCCCCTCAAAGAGAATGGAAGGGACCTCAGAACCATCTAGTGCAACCTCACCCCAACCCTCAGTTTACAATGAAAGAAGCTAAGATCCAGACACTGACTTGCCCAATGTCACAAGGCAGCAAATGTCAAAAGTGAGATTTGAACACAGATCCTCTAATTCCAGAATTAATGTTCTTCCTACTAAACCATGCTGCTTCTTGGATGAAGTTCAGAGAGAAGGGGACCTAGCATAAGTTACAATCCTGCTGTTAAGGACAAGGTCTGGATCTGTGATTCTATAGATATAAAGAACTCCTTCTACAATTACTATCAGTGACTTCTCTGAAATGTAGCCTTAGAGAAAACTGGTTCCCAGAACTAAATGATTAGGCCGGGGTCACTGAGCTAGTATATATCCCAGCCAAGACAAACCCCAGTCTTCAAGACTCTGAGGCTAACTCTCTATTTAATACCACAGCTGCTATCATTCTTTCATATTTTATGGGTTACATGTAGTTAAAATATGTATTTTTTTGTTATTGAATAAAACTACTGGGAGATAAACTTATGGATGCTAACTGGAAGTATCTTTAATTAACAAGTAGACTATTAAGATTCATAAATACCATCAACATGTTCCCACATGGTTCTGAATTTTATTCTGCTAGATTATTATTACTATTATTATAATAATAATAATAACTGATACAGTGCTTCAGAGTTTGCAAATTGCTTTGTTTACTCAGATATCTGTGTATATGTACATATGTGTATATTCTCACATACACATGTTCCCACATGGTTCTGAATTTTTTCTGCTAGATTATTATTATTATTAGCAATAATAATAATAATCACTGATACAAGGCTTTACAATTTGCAAATTGTTTTATACACACAGATAACTGTGTATGTACACACATAGAGTTTGGATGTTATCCTTCATTCTCAAAGAGGATGAAACTGACATCACTATTTAGAGTCGAATTAGTATGTTGGACTGGCTGATCAGACAAATACAAAGCTTGGAAGGCTGTACCTCAGGCCAGGAACAAATAGTCCATATGAACATTTAGTGGATTCTCTAATTTTGCACTTCTAGCATTTGTTTGAGCTCCTTCAATTCTGCTTTACTCATCCAGCACAACTTCTTCTTTGATGAAGATAAGTTTGCCAGTATTTCATACTTTAGGCAATTAATTCCAGAGTTCTTCAGAGATACTTTGAGAGTGTTCTCGTATCACTTCTTCGGACTTCCATATGAGTGTTTGCTTTGTGCTAGTTCACTGTAAAATAGTCTTAGGCAAGCATACATTTGACATTTAAACAATATGGCCAGCCCACTGGAGTATGTATTTCTATATATTTATATGTATGTATGTAAATAGGAAGAGAGAGAGAAAGAGAGTCACAGAGAGAGAGGGACAGAGAAAGAGAGATGGAGAGACAGAGAGAGACAGAGACAGAGACACAGAGAGAGAGAGACAGACAGAGAGAGAGAGAGAAAGAGAGAGAGAGACAGAGACAGAGACAGAGACAGAGACAAAGAGAGACAGAGAGACAGAGACAGAAACAAAGACAAAGAGAGACAGAGAGAGAGAGAGAGAGAGAGACAGAGAGAGAGAGAGAGAGACAGAGAGAGAGAGAGAGAGACAGAGAGAGAGAGAGAGAGACAGAGAGAGAGACAAAGAGAGAGAGGAGAGAAGGAGGGAGAAAGAGAGAGAGAGAAAAGGAAGGAAGAAGAGAGGGGAGGAGGGGAGGGAGGGAGAGAGAAAGAGACAGAAAAGAGAAGGAAGGGAGGAGCTAGAGATGGATAGATGGATAGATAGATAGATATGATGAATGAATGGATGGATGGATGGATGAATGGATGGATGAATGAACAGATAGACAAATAGATAGATGGTTGGATGGACTGAAATACAGACAGATAGATGTACTGCATATAAATATATAGAGAGAGACATCTATAAGTAAACTGATGTAGTTTTATATTTATCTATCAATATCTATATCACTCAAGTCTTATGAGAACTCCATGCTATAGGTATCACGATTCCTATTTTAAAATTGAGGAAACTTAAGATCAAAGAATTTAAGATAATTGCTTGGGGTCACACAACTTGCAATCCAATATTTAGTCCTTTCCTTTAGTTATGATCCATTATTTCCAGCACCTTCATGTCATTAATTTGCCAATGGTAAGAACTTTCTTGGCACAGTGATTATTCGATCCTTGGCAAACATCTGTTTTTCCAAAAGTATTGCAATTCCTGCTATTTAAGGTTTATTGCCGTCCTCCAATATGTCCATATATGCTCATGTTACAAAACTGAGCAGTATTTCAATAGTTTGTTTACCCTGTATCATTTGCCTTTATGGCTTCAGAACAAGGGGACCATTGGTGGCGTGGAGGAAAAAGCGCTGGTCTTACAGTTTAGAAACCTTGCTTCCGGTTTCACTTGGGCTACTAACTAGCGGTATGACTGTGGACAGTTTACCTCTCTCAACCTCAGCTTCCTTATTCATAAAATGAACTCGTTTGAGCTGATTATCTAACAGATGAGGAATCACATTTTTTTTTTATTTTTACAATAGAAACAAAATGCAAAAATGTCATTATTGAATAATAATAATGAACACATCATCCCTTTTCTTACAAATATAGGTCAAAATAGTAGAAGATAAATAGTGCAAGTGCTAATAGCCCTATTTTCCAAAAAGAGAAACTGAAACTCAGAATAGGCTAAGTGACTTACCATGATCACAATTGTAACTCAGCAAGTGTCCAAGCTAGGACTGGAATTGAAGCTTCCTGATAGAATGAGTGAGAGAATGAATGCTCAAGGGGATGTCATTAAAAACCCTCACATTCCTAACATTCCTACCCAAATGTTTACTTCAATTATTTCAGGTTCCTTCTGTTCCAATGGCCTGATTCCTTATAGTTTCTTTCATTTTCACTAGCTAGTCCCCATATGCATGTGTTCCTCCTCTCCATTTTCTGGCTTTCCTGGTTTCCTTCACATCCCAGCTAAAATGTTGTTTTCTACAGAAAATATTTCTCAATCTTTTGTAATTTTAGTGTCTTCTCTCTGTTGATTACTTTCTGTTTATTCTGTAAATAGCTTTGAGTATATGTAATTATTTTCATGTGTCTCTCCCATTAGACTATGAGATTATTGAGGACCTGAACTACCTTTTGCCTTTCTTTCTTCCAGAGTTTAACATAATGTCTGGAACATAATAAGCATTTAATAAATGTTTATTAGATGAATGACTTGTATATAATCCACCACCACACCAATGTCCTAACTAAAAGCTACCTAATCTTTCCACTGTGTCCTCTGGAATGCCTGCTCCATAGGCAACAAACTTGGTTTCATCTTAAATATTTTTCTTTTCCATTCCTTTCATCTTCTTACTCTCACTGAGATCTGACTTCTTGCTGATGACAGAGCCTCCCTTGGCCACCATTTATTTCAACACTGGCTTCACTTTAAATCATTCCCCTTGCCTCACTAGTCAAGGAGGAGGGAGACATGGAATATAGTCTTTCCTTCCTATTGCCACTTCCAGGGTCTGCCTAAGGGCCCAATATTACTTGATAGTAACTTCTCTTTCACTTTCGTTTATGCAACCCATATTTATTACCCAATCAAAATTTTTTACAGACATACAGGATGTACCCCTTCTTTCCTCACAGTTTTTATTTTCTTCTCATCAAACTAGGGGATTTCCAAAATACCTATTTTTAATTTCTCATACACCATAACTTCTCTCAGCTTTCTCATTTTCCATTCTACTCATCTACCACATCTCAGTCACACACAAAGATGGCCACATTCTTGTCATCTCCCACAAATGTAGCAATTCCATGTTCATGAACTCTGAAATTCACTTATCCTCTTATCTACCATACTTCTCCTTCACAGACTCCTTTGTTGGCTCTCCACTCATAGAGTACCCAGTAATTGTTGACATTCTATAGAGTACTAGTCTGGGTCCCCTTTTCTTCTTCCTCTATACCCCAGGTTCTTAAAATATAAGTGGCAATTCCAAATGGGATCTTATAACTGAATGTGGGAGTCACAAAATTATGATTTATTATCAGAAAATGTTTTATTTGTATACCTATTTTATGTACCTATATATTCAGGGTCACATAAACATTTCTTAAGTAAAAAGAGGTCACAAGTAGAAAAAGTTTAAGAAAACTTGTTATATTGTTTAACTTGGTAATCTCATCAGTCCCCCAAAATTAAATGATCATCTTTATATTGATGATTCTCAAATGTACTTAAATGTACTTAAACCATTAAATCTCAAATCTTCAACTCTTTATTAGACATCTTGAATTGAATTGAATATGGTGTCTAATTAAATTGAATAGCAACATGTCCAAAACTGAATTCCTTATATTTCCTTATAAACTCTTCCCTATCCTAAATTTCTCTAGTACTATCAAAGGCATTACTTTCAATGTCCTCTTTGACTGTTTACTGCCTCTCAACCCCTCTCATATCCAATTTACTGCCAATGCCTCTGGATTTCAATAATAACATTTCTCAAATATGCCCCATTTTCTCTTCTGGCATTGTCACCATACTGATACAAGCCCTTACTACGTCATGCCTGGGTTATTGGAATAACATGCTGGTTGGTCTCCTTGCAATAAGTCTCTCCTCACTTCATACTCCATTCAGACATTAGCTCAATTTTTCTAAAGCATGGGTCTGACCCATGCTCAATAAACTCCAGTGGCCTTTAACCTTCAGAAACAAATATAGAATCTTCTGTTTGGTGTTCAAATCCCAACTTTCCAACTTTCCCACACTTTATACTTTATTATTTGATCCAATGGGAATTGATCGTCAAACAAAATATTTCATCTCCAAACTCTGGACATTTTCACTGGCATCCCCTATGCCTGGAATACTTTTTCTTGTCATCTCCACTTCCTAGCCTCTCTGGTGACCTTCAAATTCTAGCTAGAATCCCACCTTCCACAGGAAGCTTTTCCTAATCCATCTTAATCCTAATATCATCTCTCTATTGATAATTTAATATATTTCCTATATGAAGCTTGTTTGACTATGCAACTTAGGCTGTATGCTCCTTGAGGACATTTGTCTTTCTTTGTATCTCTAGTAGTTAGCACAGTGCCCAATACACAGTAGACATTTAATTCATGATTATTGCCTGAGTAGTGATTTTGTAAGTGGAGGCTCTGGCTAAAAATATAAATTTCAACCTTTTGGTGCCTTACTCAGTAAACATTCTTTGTGAATTGCAGCCACTCAAAGCTTCTTCAGTCTCATTCTGGTAAAGGGCATCTCTCTGTCATAGCTAGGCCAGTCATTGGATGACAGCCTGTTACCAAGTATATTCTTGAAACATTCCCAGCTTGGTAGGACCTTCTTTTGCTGATATAGCCTTTCAAAATCTGGAGTCATCTCCATACCATCTATCATGAGGCATCAGATTAGTTCTTTAGTGAAGTGTTATTTCAATACCTAAAAATAGACCCTTGGCTAAGGATCCAGTTTTCTCTATTAGCATTTTCTTTATAGCAATCATTAAACTTTTACCCCAATCAATAGTTTAATGGTTTCCTTTATTATGATCACAAAATAAGAAAAAAATTGAGGCAGGATCAGGGTTATATTCATTATGCCACCTTACTATTCTGGAAAAAAGCTTTTTTAAAACCTCAGAATTCTAGTTGGATACCTTTCTTTTAGGCATGGAAAAAATGAAACTCAGAGTCTTGTCTAAGATTACATAGATATTAAGTTAAAAAGTTAAAAAATCAACTCAAGTCTTCTGGCTTCAAATCCACTCTATTACAGAGGATTTAATGCTAAGTATAACAAGAGTTCAGGAGGGAAAGAGAAATATACTCAGATCCGGTCTGCTCAGAAAGACTTCACTGGAGGAGGTGAGACATAAGCTAGTCAGTGAAGATTAGATAAGATCTAGACAGGTTAAAGGATAAAGTAGCCTAAAATTGACCATCATTATTCATAAATTATATCCTTTAACTCATTTGAATTTCATTTTTTATTTTGCCAACTTCAAAAGATGTCCATCATATATCAGGGTTATTTAAAACCCCAAAAGGATAAGATTTTTTCTGGTAGAAACTTAAAATCCATGTTACAAAGAAAATCACATGGATACCCATGAATGATGTTCATAGGAAATCATACCAAAGAGATACCACCAGCTAAGTTACATGGTTAATGATTAGGATCTATAATGGAGAGATAAATTACTCACCTAGAGAAAGTAGGTTAGCTTTGATTCAGTGAAATTCAAAAAATATTTATTAAGGATCAACTATATGCAAAGCATTATGTTAGATGCTGGAATACAAAGACAAGAATAATAAGACTCCTAGCTATCAAAGGAGTTTACATCCTACATTCTACCTGATGGAGGGCAAAGGAGGAGGGGAAAATAGTATGACAAATATATAATTGAGCAAAATATGATGAGATACAACCTGCATCTTTAAAAGAGCTGAAAACTTTTGAGAGCCTGGAATCATAGATTTGAAGCTAGAAAAGACCTTAAAATTCCTAGGCTTCACAGCAGTAAGAAACTTTTGAAGCCATTGATTTTAACCTTCCCACTTTACAGATGAGTAAACTAAGGCTCAGTAGATCAATTGCCCAGGGTCATTTAGTTTAGTTAATAAGAGCCAAGCCATCTTTCTCTGTATCCAGTGATCCATGTAATCCAGCCTATCTCATTTGACAGAGAAGACCAAAAGGCACACATGAGAAGGCTGCTTATGTTATAGCCCTACAATTTGATGAATCGATATGATTTTCTCCTTTTCTGTGGGGAGATAAACATATGGTCAAATTTAACTATTTCTTTTTTGTATGTGGCACCTATTCTAAAGAGTAATATTTTTATATAACATAATATGTATGTGTTTTAAGGAAATCATCCTCAATACAGTTTTATCACACATTTTTAATGACCAAATTTTATTTTATAGACCCTATCCCAAAGAGCCTACTGTTCCTTTGGACATACCACCCTGACATCCAAAGAAGCCCAAAAGGCTTGCCCAAGGTCACACAATCAGTTGTATTTGATTCAATAAACATTTATTAAGTGTTTACCATGTGCAAATCACTTTGACAGAATAGAGTGAAAGAGAGGGAAAAAAAATCCCTGACCTCAAGAATCTCATGTTCTACTGAAAAGTCAGAATTCCAACCAGGTTTCCATAGTTCAACATTATTTCTGTTATTCTCAGAGTGTCTGGGATTTAATGGATTTTTCTATGTAGAACATTTCATCACATTACTTATGTACCATTCACTTGATTGTGGATATAAAATTCTTGATACTGTTCAGGAGGTAACTATAAAATGGTGAGACAGTCCACAAGGTTTATGAAAATTTGATCTCATTTCTCTATTGTGGGAAATATAAAAGAACGTGGTCAGTTTCAGAAATTTTACATGAAAGTTTAGGCAGAATAAAAATATAGGTACCATGTATGCTTAGCACTACTGATTCAATAGAAAGATTTCCTTTGGTGGGAAGGCGTCAGATTGAAGCTGGATAAAAAGAGCAATAAGAAAACTCTCCTTTCAACTCTTTCTTCTCAAGTGAACTTGTCCTTTCTACTTTCAACTTTGCTCATTCTTCACATCTTTCTACACAGTCCCTCACAGCTACATATGTGTACTTCAGAGCACTCTTTTCCCCAGATAAACCATACATCTTTGTGATTGTCTTTTTTAGTCCTAGGTGTTACTACTGAGAGGCAGGGCAGACAAGGACATATTTGCATGGATGACAAGACTCCTCCATCCTCCCTCAGAAATTATGTCATACTGATCTGTCTATCTTGGCTACTGTTATTATTCCTATTCCAAGAGGAAGAATTGAGGGAAATGAGGGTAACTTCTAAGGCTTTGTCTCTCAGGTCTCACAAAACAATTGTGGAATACTTTTCATGAGAAGCAATAAGTTCAGGTCTGTCCTTCCCACCAAAAAAAGAAGCTAGTCAAGTACCAGAAAAACTATAGCCTGGTTAAAAGGGACAAATCTGGATAGTCAAAATTACATTGTCAACTACTTAAACCATCCACAGGAAATATACAGATTTAAACTCGTGGACATCCTGCTAAGAGTATTCTCAAGCTGAAAAATGATCAGCCATTTTTAATAAAAGGAAGAACAAGTAACATGAGAAAAATTATGGGGTTCCAAATTTCAGCACCTCAAAAGATCTATGACTTCTTGAGGGAGTTCACTTCTTCCACCAATAGAGATTAGAATTGCTCCACACATCAGATGATTTTGTGAGCTGTGGTAAAAATATTCATCACCTGGTACCAAACTTTTGATGGTGAGCTTCTGGGAAAATAGCCAGGCTGGACCTCAGACAGTCCATCACTCAAATCCTTTCCAGTTTGGTAAAATCTACCAGAAATGGCAAAGCTTTTTGAGAACTCATGACCACATCCTCACCACAGTGAGGTAAATGCTGCTATGGCATTGTGGCCCCATCCCAAGATGAAAGGATGAGCAAAAAAAAAAAAAATCAATACCCAAAAAAGGCAAGGAAATAGAATTGTTAAGGGAAGCAGAATGACTGGTGGAAGGTATCTTCCAACCTCCACTTTGGAGATAGTGACTTATACTCTCTTAATCTTCCCATGAAATACACCTTCAGCTCCTGCCTTCTTCAGCCTTTCTCTATCTCTATGTTCTATGGTATCAAAGGGCGTAGGGATCAATATGTAAGATTAAAGTGACATGGCCTTGGCTTGAAGGTCATAGAACGTTAAATCTCAATATGATCCTATCTCAATAGAGATAATCCAATCCAACATTTTTATTATAGCAGGGACTTGAGGTTCAGAGAAGTAAAGGTTACTCAGCCACAGCTGATGGGGTCAACAATCGGATCTAGGATTTCTGATTCCTGGCTAATACCCCAAACTTGAAGGTCTTTTTATCATTTTTTTTCTTGATTAGCTGTAAAGACTTTATTCCATTTTGCATCTTCATCACCTCCCACTCCTACATTTTAACAAGATCACGTCTCTCATATGCAAAGATAGGTGAAAACAGGAATTTGTTTTACTTTCCCTATTCACAGTTTTTATCATTATTGTTCTTATGATTATTATTAATCTTAAAATTAAATTAAAAAGAAAGGGCAGAGATTGCCTTTGCCTCTTTTTGTATCCCCAGCACTTAGCACAGTGTCTGACATATAGTAGGGGCTTAATTTTTTTTTCCTATTGAATACTTGAATTGAATGGTTTCCATATAAAGACCAAATAGTGCAATGTTTTGCTATGGGAATAGACTAAAAGGAAATGGTCTAACAGAATAAAAGTTTTGAAAAAATATCTGGATGAATAAGAAGTTAATAGTGTAGTGAATGAAACCATTCTTATAGTTAGGAAGACCTAAGTTGTTAATATGATAGATTGTGTGATCTAAGACAAATCTTTTAACATCTCAAGTCCCCAGGTAATTTTCTGAGACTATAAATTGTTCAGCTACAGTATTTTTTGAGAAAAGCCCTTACCTGGAGTCCTCAGAAGAGACCTAAATTATCCTGAAAAATTATGGGGGGAGAAGAGACCAATTTTAATATTTGCAGTACTTGCAGTACTTGGCTGGGGAGGCTGGGAAAAATAAGCAGGGAATTGCTGTTCATCTTTCATTCTTGAAGACCCTGACATCAAGGATGAGATGCCATGAAATGCAAGTGAATTGGATTTAAGTGAGGAAGGACTGTATCAGGTAATCTGCCTTACTTTGTCCTCTAGAGCCATTTGGGTCCAATGATCAGATTTAGATCAGGACTCCTGGAGATGACCCTAAATGCAAAGCTAAGGTCTTCAACAGGTCTCAGGTTAACTGAGGCCACCCCCATTCAATGATTAAGGCTAGGTAACAGTTAAGGCAAAGCAGGGGATGGAGGAGGAGAACTGGCCTGGAGAATATACTTATGATTTCATCAGTATTTAAAATGCTCAATAGAGAATGCCAACTCATCCTGCCAGTATACACTTAGACTGAGTTGTCTGTGGTTTGCCCATGGCCACACACCACTAGCACGTCAGAGAAACAACCTGAATCCAAGATTTCTCGATTCCAAAGCCAGCCCTCCATGAACTATGCCATATTGTCTCTGACTGGCAAATAGTGCTTAATAAATTCTTCTTTAATTGAGCTAAATTCCTTCAGGATGTCCATTACTATGAATAAGTAGTAAACCTAACTGCTTTTCTATTGAATAACATATTGAGCCAAATAACTAGATGGCACGGAAGTTTAGAGAGCTGGATCTGGAGTGGAGAAGATTCCCTCTTTCAAATTCTGCCACAAACACTTATTAGCTGTTTTACCCTGATCAATCTCTATGCTTCCATTAGCTAATCTAGAAAATGAAAGAAAGAGTTAGATGCTATGCTCTTGAAGACCTTTCCCACCTTTTAGCTGATGTTCCTATGAGCTTTTTTAGAATACCATAACCACATGATACATCCCCAACAGTCATATTTTCCAAAGAGATGATTCAATCCATCTAGGAATGGGAAAGTTCAGCCAGTCCTTCCTTACTTTTAAAAAAATGTGAGTGGGGAAAGTAAAACAAATTCCTGTTTTCACCTATCTTTGATGTCATCTTGTTAAAATGTAGGAATGGAAGGTGATGAAAATGTAAAATGGGATAAAGTCTTTACAGCTAATGAAGAGATGAACATTCTACCCATAGAAAAGGTCTGGTTTTTCTTTTCTTTTCTTTTCTTTTTTTTCCCTGAGGCTGAGGTTAAGTGACTTGCCCAGGGTCACACAGCTAGGAAGTGTTAAGTGTCTGAGACCAGATTTGAACTCTGGTCCTCCTGAATTCAGGCCTGGTGCTCTATCCACTGTGCCACCTAGCTGCCCCCAAGGTCTGGCTTTTCAAATTGATAAGCTTGCTTTAGATTTTTTTTGTTAACTCCTTTCCATAAGGAAATAATAAGAAGCTGGATTTATCCAAGTGTCAGGCCACAGTTTAACAGCCAAACATCATGATAAAATATTTCTTCAAATCCGTTCCCAAAAGATTACACAAGTTCTAAATACATCATCAATTACAGATGGCAATTAGCCCAAACTACTGAAGGCAATTTGAGAGGAGGGAATTGTGAAATGGTTTGGGAAGACAGGGAGCAATGAAGCTGGGGAAGGCACTGACCAACTTTTAAAACAGTTAAGACAGCTTCGAAAGGACATAAATCCTATGAACTCTGTGATCCTTATAAAATTAATAATAACGAGCACAGTCAGAGTCAGAGTCAGAGTTCATATCCTACCAACTTCCATTCAGCCTCAGTTTCCTCATCTTAGGGCTTTGTCTGAGGCAAAAAAAAAATCTATTAAGGGGAATAAATCCTAGAGATGTTCTGAATCTGGAAATACTGGCTCAACTACTTCTGTGGCAGGTGAAGAATCATTCAATAAACGAAAAAGCATTATTAAACCCATCTACTATATGTCAAGCACCAATATAAAAATGAAATAGTCATGGCATCTTGGCTCTAGAATTGGAAGGGGTCTCAGAAGCTGTCTAGTACAACCTCTTCATTTGACAGAAGTGGAAACTGAGGTCCTTAGAGACAAAGTAATTTACACATAATTGGTAAGCCTCAAAGACAAGAGTAGAACCCAATTCCACTAACTCCAGAAATCATGCCCTTTATCCACTGTGTAATTCTGGTCTCTAGGAAATTACATTCTTCTGAATAGGAACAATGGAGATAAAAGTCAATAAACTCTGTGCAACATAAATACACAGTAGTTGAAAAGCAACATGAGTAAGTAGAGGTATCAAGACATGGCTCTTGAAGAACATTCATTGCACATGATCTGGATCTTGAGAAGGTAGCACTGGCTCTTCAATATCATCACAATTCAAAGGAGTTTGGAGACAAATGGAAAACCCAGGGTCTCTAATTTTTTTTTTTTTGGTTCTAAATTGAGGCACACCTAGAGCATTCAAAATTAAGAGGCAATTCAAAACTGTAAGGATGAATTTGTATTGCTCTGTTAGAAGTGCATAACTGAGCTCTCATACACTGCTGCAAAGTTGTCTTTTGAGTGCTATGCTATAGCATAGCAGGGGACACTATTGTAAAGAGGCCTTTTCTCTCCACCCATTCAGACTTAAACTCCCAGAGTTGAGAGACCCGATATGTTTAGGTCTCTCAGATTCTGCTTGGAAGCAAAAATACTGCTATCATGGTTCCAGTGTATATAAATCATTTTGGACTTGACTCGTTTGGGTATCTAGGACCTTCTCTATACTCATTGCCATTTTTAATAAATAACGAGGGATGATACATAGTCCTAATATAATTTGAAATTCTCACCAAACCTTTACCTCTCATCAGACATATTTTCTGTATTAATACTCTCTTTAATACCTCAAAAGTTCTATGATCTCATCAACAGGGGTATCCTCTGTTATAGAACTAGCTCTCACTATTGATACTTTGTTTTTCCACTTATTCTTCTGAGTCTTTTCTTTATTCTCTTCAAACTTTATGCATGTTTTGACAATTTTGATTACCCTTCTCCTTTACTTTCTTATTACAATCTCTTGAGTCTTCTAACTCTAAGATTATTCTTCCAGTTCCTTTTCCTTCATCCTTAATGTAGCCATCCTGCAAGGTTCTGCCTTCTTTTTGTACTGTTCACAGTAATCCTTACACCTGGAATATATTCCACTCCACCCTTAATCCCTTTCTGTGGAAACCTCATCCATTCTTGGAGAATTAATTGAAGGACCACGAAGCCTCTTCTGAAGAGTCTCTAGCCAGAAATAAACTCTTCTTCTTCACTCATTACAAAGTTTGCACTCTCTTTACACTCAATCTTTTTACTTTATATTACAATCTATAAAATCTTTAAGATTTGGAATTGAACCTTTATCTTTTAATCTCAGTACATTGTGCAAAGCACACCTTTGATAATTATTAAGTATTGATACTTGATTGGTATTAAGTATTGACACTGAGACAAAAGGGGTGAATCCAAGTCCCACACCCTCAATATATATCTTGATTGCTATCTTTCACTCACTCTACAAATCCAATGTGTTACCAATTTCTATTATTTCTGTCTTCACATCAACTTTCCTTTTAAATGACCTCTCCATTCATAAAGCCCTAACTTTGGTGCAGATTTTCATCACCTTACATGTAGACCATGGCAATAGCCTGATGCTGGTTGGTCTCTTCCCCATGCCAATCTCCATGGTTATTCCTCATGATCATTGCCCTGTCAATTCCGATGGTTATTCCCCATGCTAATCCCCTGTGATCACCTTCTTTTGGGGGTTTTCACCTCCCTGAAAAGTCAGAGAGAGTGTGGCCACCTATGTTCTAAAAACAAAAGAAAGCAGGAGTTCTAGAGGGCTGAAACTCCAAAAAGGTGTGCTTGAATCAGACAACTGAGAACTTAAGGTTAATTACCTATTCGGTGTGAGATAATGGATATATTTGGATAAATGGCTCTTCTCATTGCTGGTACTTGCTGAATGTTTGGTGTTAAGATAATCAGAGGCAAGGATTAGAGGGTGGAGAGAGAGAGAGAGAGAGAGAGAGAGAGAGAGAGAGAGAGAGAGAGAGAGAGAGAGAGAGAGAGAGAGAGAGAGAGAGAGAGAGAGAGAGAGGTTGGAGAGACCTGGTGGCAGGAGGAGGAGGAGAGAGGCTGGTGATTCAGGACTCCAGAATTGAAGAGAGATCTTTGACAAGCTGCATAGCAGTTTGCCTGCCTCCTTCATTTCTCCCCCTAAAGACCAAGGACTTTAATTTGTCTTGACTCTAGCTGATCCTGAAGCTCTCCAGAGAGCTAGCCCATACTCTACGAATCCCCATAGTCATTCCCCTGCCAATCCCCATAGTCATTCCTTATGGTCATTCCCCTGCCAATCCCCATGGTCATTCCCTATACTTTTCCATCCTCCACTCCACTGCCAAAGTGATGTTTTGATGTGGACATGTCAGTACTCAATGATTTCCAAGGGATGCCCATTACCACTGTTATGACCCATGATGTTGGGCATTGAAAACCTTGCAGAAGCTGGTTCTTTTCTGCCTTTCCAGGCTCTACTCCTCACCCCATACTCTTAGTGAGATCTTGCTGTTTTTTCATTCAGAATACCCATTTCCTGATTGTCCTTTTCCCATACACTGTGTCCCCCTAGACTTGAACAATCAATTCTCATTTGTGCTTCCTTTAAGACTAGCTTAAATCCTATTTTAAACATGTATTTCTAGATCCTCCCTTTCCGAGACTACCTTTTTACCTATTCTTTATATCTTGTATGTATAGTTGTTTACATTTTATCCCATTTGGGATGCAAGTTCCTTGAGGGCCAGGGCTGTGTTTTCACTTTTTTTTTTTTTTTTTTTTTTGAAATCCCAAAGCAGTTAGGGATTTAGGAACTGCTTAATAAATGCTTGTTGTCTGACCTGTATAGATCTAATTGCAAAATTATGGTTTGGTATTGAAGGGAGGGAGAAAAGGGAAAGGGGGGGGAGGATTCTTGAACCCATACGTGACCTCATTATAAAATGAAAAATGGAAGGTTGAGGTTCTGAGAGTTAAAATGATGAAAAAGGACTATTTGCAGGGTCTGGTTAAAAAAATAAGACTGGGTGGAAAAGAGGATTAACTATGGCCTTCACATTTACCTTGCTCACCTTGGGCTGAATTCTAAAGTAGAGCAGAGCATTTCAGTCCCAATGCTGCATGGAGATGTACTTATTCAGAAAAACCTTAGGGAATTAGAAAACTGTTTTTAGCATAGGTGAACTAAGACCCAAAACAAAAGTGAAGACGGGAAATAAACATAGGAAAACCTCTTTAGTTCAGGTTCTATAATTTTATATTTATGACTGGGCTGAAGTTTATTCTTTTAGTAGGAAAAAAGTTTTAAAAATTAAGTTTATGAAAGGATTTTTTTGGGGGAGAAGGGGAGAATACCCTATTTTTTTTCAGAGAACAAAATTGTTTCTGGGCATCAGTGTGCTGCTGTGAAAGATGCACTGCCTTGGGACTTAGACACCCTCAATTTAAATGCTGCTGGCTTTGCCATTGGTTCTCCCACCTGTGTGACATGGACAAGTGACTTAACTGTTCTGAACTGTCTTATCTACAAAATGAAGATGATTACCTACTTCTAAAAGTCATTCCAGCCTTAAAGGGCTATCCTATGAACTTCTTGATATCAATGAACACTTTTAAAAACATATCCTGAATAATAAATAGTCCTATTCATTCAAAATGTTGGCAACATTTTATTAGCTATAGTTTGAGTTTATTAGATTTTTTTGGAATGAAAAAAACAATTTTTAAAAAATATTCTATAAATCAGATCTCGAACTCATGCCAAATACTAAGCAAAGATATTGCAAAGAAGGAACGAAAAGCTTCTTAACAATTAAGGGCAACAAATGATTTAAGCACTCATAGAGTCACTTTGAAAGCTACAACTAAATAATGAGCATGTTGATTATAATCGATTCTTATTTAAAGCCCTTAAAAGATTCTCTAAGACTTAGAACTCAGCTTCCAGGTCCCCTGATAGCATCATACTTGAAAGAAATAGCATGATTTCTTTGAAACTATTCTGAAAAAGGCTTTTCACTGTCAGATTAAGTTAAATTAACAAACTTTTTTTTTAAAAAAACAACAATAAAGGTGGAGCATATATTTAGGCTACTTCTGTGCTACTTTGAAATCTTCCAGTTTAAACATAACTGGCTCACAACTAAAATAAAAGCTTTTTGGATTGAATTGGATTCTATGCTGGAAACAGTTAAGTTTATATGCAAGACTCCTCTTATATTCATAGTTTACTTTCTAAGTCCTTTCTAGGAGTCCAGGCATTTTAAGATGGTCAACTTAAGAGGATGTCCTTTCCTCTAAAATAATCCTCAGAGGTTTTAGGAGTAATAAAGTTGAGCTGGGGGGGGGGGGGAGAAGGAGCAGGTTAGGGGCAGGGCAAGGCGAATCTAATCATGCTAATGGCTTCAAATGTACTCAAACTTCTTTAAAGATTCTTGGCTAAAGCACCTTGGAAGCCAAAAGCTCAGGTGAGTCTTAAAGCAAACTTGACTAGTTGGTTTTGTTCTGTATTCCTTTACCAAAGACACTGAGGATCACTAACATTAATTAACATCAGTGAATTCATTTCCACAGTTTTCTTTAATCAGGGATAAAGACACTACAGCTCTAAGTACCAGACAGAATCTTTGAGACTAAATCAAGAAGAAAAAACAAAAACAAAACAACAAACAAAAAAAACTTAAAATCACCAAAACTTTGAAAAGTGAAACACTTCTAAATGGAAATATACAACTGGCCTGGTACCCATGACATATATAGATATATATATGTACATACACACACACATACACACACACACAAAATACATTTTTCAATACACATCTATACAAGAGAATGTTTTGGTAGCAATATAGACCACGTTTTGGTCTCTTTGTACACAAATGAAGTAGCACCATGGGCAGCACCTTCATAAGCTAATGAATTGAATTATACAAACAGTTTCAGTGAAAACATGTATGTCTTTTTTTTCTTCCCATTCTAAAGGCAGTCCCTGAGGCGTAAAGAAAGAATTGTGCCTTCAAGTAACATTGTACTGAGGAAACAGGGTCTGCGCCTACCATAAATTACTAAGAACTGTTACACTATAAGTTGTTTGTGTATACAAGCCTAAAGTTATCTACAAGTGTAGACTGATTTTCCTATTTTACTCTATTTATGCTTTCACTGGGAGGATGCTTAACCCTTGGGAAATGACTACAAGTGACATCTGGAATTATCAATAATTCCAGATCACAGATGCCAGGTCAGCAACTTTGGACAAGGCAATGCTTGCTCCATCCAGAATCACACACACACATACATACATGCATGCACATGAATACACATTCCCCCTGGGGTATGGAATCTTAACTTTAAAAAATTAGATCACAAATTCCTTAAGTAGTAGAAACATTTTAAATGATAGGGACTTAAGTATATTAATTTTATATCTCCTATAGCACTTTGGATGTTGGTCTTACCAGCTGATAGTTTTCATCCATGCATCAAAAATGATTTCATTTTAATGTGAAAACTCCCTTCTACTAAAACAGAGCACAACCTCTAGATGATAACTGAAATACTTCAGAGGGATGCATGAGATTGAGAGACTGCCATGTGGTCACATAGCCAATATCAGAGGCTGCATATAAAGCCAAGTCTTTCTTCTTAAATCCATATCCAGATTTTATCCACTATATTCTGTTTTATTCAATCATAAGTTAAGAAAATACCATTGGCTTTGTGAACACACAATGTTTCTGCTTGGTATGGATGGGGAAGTAGCAGGAGTGGCAAAAATAACACTTCCTCTCTAATTTACCAACTACATTCATCTCTGGTATTTTCCAATTGGATATTGAGAAGGCAGTTACTATACCACTAAAAATGGCAGCCATTTTCCTCTTGAGTTGGATAACAATCTACACAAGAGCAATGTTGCCTTAGCCTAGTTTTGTTGTATTCTTCAAGCACTCCGTTCCTTTAACTTGTTGGGAGGTCACATTTTGCCATAGTCTTTTTTTTTTTTTTTTTTAACATGCTATCCCAATCAACAGATTTGTCTATCCAAGATCATAGTCATAATTCACATGGAGTCTTGGGCTCCAGGATCTTATCGTTTGACAGTTAACATTTATACAGTGCTTTATTCTTTGAAAAATGCTTTACATATAGCATTCCATTCAATCCTCACAACAGTTGAAAAATGAGCCTGCTTTGACTCCATCTTGTCATGAGGATTGTGAACAGCCACCCTCTAGATCCTATTTTCTCACCTTTCACTGAGACTATAGATGAACATTTTCACCTGTGTAATTAAATAAGGTACATACATTATAGTTAGGACATGATGACAAAAGGATAGAGTTTGAGTAAAAACACTGAAGAGGCTCCTTAGTATTTCACAAAAAATTACAAAGATTTAAACACTTGGGGAAAAGAAAGATTTTCTGTATCTGTTGTTAGAAAAATTTTAAATCAATGCATACTGAAATCAACCTAGATCTATTAAAATAAAATTAAATTGGGTAAATGTAAAGTCCTATGCTAGGGTTCAAAAAATCAACTCCATAAGAATAATTCAAATAATAAAGGTTGTTGTGGGGAAACAATATATATATAAATCAGGCCAGTGAAAAAGTCCTTGATCTTTTAGGTAGGCATTGAGAAATAGCCACATTTGATTTGTTCTCATTGTCAGAGGGCTCATCAGTAAAGGAATTACTTCATTTTATCTGGCTCTAGAATATTTTTTTAAACCAAGAAGGGTATTGTCTTAGGAAGGAAACATATTTGATATTTCCAATAATTTTAATAAGTTTGTGGGTGAGCCTATAGGAATGAATGCTACAAAAAGGTGTAGGTGATTTTAAACCACCTTTAGTTTTGATAACAAAAAAATATGAAAATCCTTACTTTCAGTTTCTTATTTAATTCAAGGATGTGACTTTTCATTCTGACTTTAAAACACTAACCTGGGTTTTACTTAAACCTAATTAAGAGTCAAACAGCTGGCAGTTCTCAAGATGGCACTCGAATAGAGTTGGGGTTGGGGCACAGGCCCCTTCCTTGAACAGCCATTCCTATTAGATTTTACATGAATTAAATGACATAAGCCACTCCTTTGCCTTCACCAAACTCAGGTCTAGAACCTGGGAAACATTATTATCCCTTAACTATTTAGCCCATTAACAAACCAAAGGCATAATAACCTGGGGAGAAAGGGTTTATTTTTAAAATGTATATAATGTTCTATTGGGTGCTCAGCCAAAAAAAAAATATTATGTCAATTATACAAAGAAAGGTGCCTAAGGCAAAATATCTATGAAAAAGTTAGTTTTCTTGAAGAAAAAATAACTGATTTTAGAGGAAAACAGTTGGTGGTGACTTGGTTCACTGATTTCTCTAAAACTATTTGAGTTCTTAAAGGAAGAGAACTAGCAAGCTTGCTTTTGTTCTCTATACTATTAAAAAGATGAATCAAAATAGGTGAATAATGAAAGTAAAGCTCAATCATGGAAGTCTACTTTTTATATTGAAAAAAAGTAAGAAGTCTTTTCATAGTCAGCATTTCAAAATTAATAGAGACAATTTCTACAAACAGTAATTATATTCAGTAAGGTCTTTAAAAAATTTAGATTGTTTATAACTACAGGCCTATTTATTTCAGCCACTGTTGAGCATGCAAAGTATTGGAATCTGCAATAATGAATCAGAGCACAACAGCCTGCGAGACACATGCCATTCAGTTGATTTAACATTCATACAGGCTTTGGCAGCATGATGGAATAGTCACTTATCTCTTTCCTCCATCACTATCCCTCTTCAAAAGAGTAATGCATAAATTCCCAAATAGTCAATGGCTGAGCAGTGGCTTCTATCATGCTCTTCTCCCTAGTGATTTCAAGTTTTAAGGAAATAAAAAATATTTTCCCCCACAAAAAAAGCTGGGGTCCCCTGAATCAGAATTGTTACTGATTTCAGAGGGAGCCTGATATCTAAGTTAAGTCACTAAAGTATTAGAAAGTTCACCAGTGAAAATATAAAAATCTGTAATCAGGCCTCTTACTTTAAAGGTAGATTCATTGCCATTTTTTTTTTGATCATACATACACAAAAATTCCCAGGATGTTTATGTCTCCCAAACAAGAAAAGGTCAAAGTGTTTTGGGACTGTTTTGATGCCCCATCAGCATATTGATATTCCTTTAAGTATTCCTGGTTTACTCATATTTTGCGAAATAATCACTAACAGGTCAGTTAGTGCCCTTTAAGTAAAATAGTCTTAATTACATACTCCTAAAAGCTTTACACTGAAAGGTCTCAGGAAACATGAGATAAAGGTCTTTAGTTGAGTGAGATGTTGTCCTAGCTATCATAATACACCTTCTGGAATTTTAATTTCGTTTAGCAAGCACTCACTTGTCCTGCCGTCATTTTCAAGACAACATGGGAAATGAAATATCTGCATGTGTGCACAGAGAAAAAAAAATCTGTGAGAATGGAGATAGCTTATAGAAGGGGGAAAGGAAAAAAAAAAGATAAACAGCATCTAGTTTATTACGCATAGAAAGAGATTTCCAGAATTTACAAACACCCACATTGTTCATTCCAAGGAGAGATTTGAATTTGAAGGGATCACCCATGTTTCTTTCTTCTTCTTCTTTTTCTTCGTTGTCTTCTTTTTACAATATATACAGTGGAAGACTTTGATTTCTTTTTATCATATTTTTGTTTCTGTGCACTTGCCGAGTTCAAGCTGACAGTTTGCAAATACCACGTATAGAAAATTTGTCTTCAGTTTAGTTAACATGGCCTACTATTGTCTTATAAGAGAAGTATAAAATTATGATTTCATTGTAAGGAACTCAGATCAACATCAGATTTATGTTACAAGAGATATTATCAGTAAATATAGCTGTACAATCGAGGGTCATCTGCGGACCTAGGAATAATATTATATTATTTTCTGAATTACAATCTTCAAACAAGAATAGTACCCTACTCTATTCTCATTAGCCTGGTTTTAAGCAGTTTCCCCACTCTGTTTACAACAGAACATAGTGTACCTCAGTTCCACATCAAAAAAAAAAAAAAAAGATGTGCTGTAGGAAAAAAAAAAGTTACATTTTAATTAAAAAAAAATTACATATAGAAATCAAAACCTATGTTAAATATTTAATACTCTCCAACCAACATCAACAGTTTGGTATGTAATAATTTACAATGATGATCTGTCATACAGGTTTTTCAGCAGCAAATGAAATTTAGCGTACTGTGTAAATGTGCTAATAGTAAACCCAGTCTCATATGACATAGTGGTGGGCACATCAGTTCATGGTGGCCAGCTAAGTCCTTGCAGTTGCCGATGAAGCTATGGAGACTCCTTGTTCTGATGTCACAGTGCTTTTTTGCTTGGCACAACAGAGAATGTGCAGTTCAGTCAACAGACTCCTGAGGTTTGTGTTAAGTAAACAAACTGAACTGGGTGCATCGTACCATCTACTGAGGAAGAGGATGTGAGGTCCTAGTTGTGAGACATGAAACACTTGGCGTCTGAATACCCATGAGTTAAGAAGGATTTGCTGAGGTTGTATAGGTCATCATTCTGCAATTGAGAAAAAAAAAAAAGAAAATTATGATCAGAAGGAATTTTTCAAGACAAGTAATTGTTTTATAATGTACAAAGAGCAATATAATGAGCAATCAAAAGTGCAAGACACAATAAACTAAAGGCCTGTGGATTTTGACTTTACTAAAATGTAAGAATCTAATGCAATCATAAGCTAAAGGCAGCAAACTAAAATCAAATAAATCAGTATGATTTAACAGAATGAAGAATGAGTGGCTTGATTTCTTCCTGAGGTATTGATGTGAGAAACTACTGAGTAAAAACTTAACCCTGCAATATTTGGGGGGTGGGGGAAAGAACGAAAAAAGGACATTATAAACATAAACACCTATCTTTGAGGCATACATCATAGACACAAGTTTTTGTTAAAAAATCAAGTGAGAAACACAAAAATGTAGTACTGCTTAATAGAAGAATTTGGGAGGTAGTGAGAGAATCAAAAAAAATGCTTAGTTTAACAACAAATAACTAAGAGGGAAACATTCAAGTTTGGATTTAAGGGTAAGGTTCAAAAAAGTATCAAAGCTTACTTTATTTTTAATGTTTGATTTTCAGTTCCAAATTTTCTCCCTTCCTCCATTCCCATCATTGAGAAGGTAAGAAATACCATAAGGTAGCATAGGATTTGGGGAGGCGGGGAGATGGGGAACAGAAGCCTATGCTCAGGAATAATTGAATTCAAACTTACTAATTGTGTATTCCTGAATAAGTCACTTCCCTCAGTTTCCTCATCTGTCAAATAAGAAGGAAATGGCAAACCACTCCAGTATTTTTGCCAAGAAATCCCAAATGGGATCAAAAAAAGTCAGACAGTATTGAAAAGCAATTAAACAGCAATAATACACTTTTAAATATTTTATTTTCAGTTCAAATTTTCTAACTCCCTTTCCTACCCAGTAAGAAGAAATATGATGACATATCAGGATTCAGAGGTGGAAGGGGACTCAAAAGATAATTTATTTTATAGATGAAGAAACAGAGGCTCAGAAATGTTATTCATTTCCTTTCATAGAGAATGGTGGTGAGATAGATGCCTTTTTAAATCTGAGTCCCTCTTTAAAAAAAAAAATGCTGTTAAAGTCTCATCAACCACCCCAAGTCTGCAGAGAAGTTATAAGGAGATATTAAAACTAGGGAAAAAAGGCAATGAAGAAGTTAACAATACTGCCCCAGGTCCCCCCTCCCTGCTATCTGCCCCATCTTCTTTCTAAAGGGGGGTTTTGCTAATATTTACATTCTGGCTTTCAGGTAAATCCAAACTCATGAAATTAGGATTATAGGCTTATATATGAGAGAAGTTCTGTATATTTTAAAATATGAACTCTGCTACTAAAAGATAGGCAAACAGTCTATTTTTCCCCACTTGCAAATAAAGACTTGCCATAGAAACACCAAGGTAAAAACTTTAAAAAGGCCTCCCTGTCCTGTGGCCATTAATTGCCAAGAAACAGAATTTACTTTGTGTGGTCCTCAAGTGAAAGGAAAGCCTATCTTTGCAAATGATGTGTGGTATGCTGGGAAACTCCCTGGAGAATTATCTCACAGATCTCTTATTTACTCTCAACTTTCTCCTGAACCCCCCTCTAGCAGCCGCCTGGAATGTTCCTCCCAGAATATCTCCCTCCAGCTTACTTAACAGAGCCTCGAAGCGAGGGGCCTAAAATTAGACAGCAAGGCCGTACTTTATTACAGGACTGGTGACAAACAAAGAAATTGCTTAATTTAAACAGGGAAAGAGTGAAGGGTGCATGGTTTGCTTTGCATTTCATATCTGGCTCTCTTCCAAAATTGCTGAATGAATAGCTCAGCAAAGGAACAAACTGTACTGGGTGAGCACATGCTCCAACCTGCACTGGCTGTACGGGAGATGAGGTTGGGGGGCCATCAGGGAGGGGAGGTAAGGCAAAGCTTTACTGTACGTGTTGAAATCTACTGCTCTGAGTTGTTTTCAATACACTCAAATCATTTCTGGCACGGAAGCTGAAATCATGGGAGATGAGAGGCAATCCGCTGGCTGTTGTGGACCTACCTGCACCTGAACAACAGCAAGCACGTGATTTCTCCGATCATTCTAAGACAAAGCCTGTGCTAATAATGCTCACGGGAAGGCCCTGAATGTCCGTGCTAGCTGGTTCTCCCAGGATTTTCTAAAAGCAAGAAGGAAAGCAGGGGCTGCTGACCTCCAAGTCACTTTAAAAGGCACTAATTATATGAACATATAGAATAAAGTTTTTCACTGTATGGGTAAGGTTGAGCGTGTGTGTTATGCACATATGTATACAGATATGTAACATATGTGTCCATCAGCCAATAAGCATTTATTAAGTGCCCATTATGTGCCAAGAATTATGTTATTAACCTCATTTTTTGTCCTAAAATCCTTTTCATATAGCTTGATCATTCCCCCTCTTCAACAAATTCGGCTTCCGACAGACTATGTTAAAACTTAATTTGATTTAATTTAATCCTTGGACTAGTTCTACACATGAAATCCACCATCACAGTATTAACATATACTACCCATTTGGGATATTTGGAAGAATGCACAAGACAATACAATCTTTAACGTTTTAGCCTTTGCTGACATTGCAGGATTAAATCTTTGGTCTTTCAGATGACTCCTTTGTTAGGATAAAACATATGTAACATTAGGTTTCCAGGCTGTTTATTAATTTATTTTTTTATGAGATAACATCTCATATAGTTGGATGTCTATACATCCACATCTAGAAATATACCTATTTATTTATACACACATCTGCATGTAGATGCATCCATGCACACATACAACCAAAGCCAAATTAGGAAAGAAGTTACCAAATGCTATATGGAGATTTCTGATTTAGAAAAATTACCTAAAAATACAGAAAGCAACAAGTACTGCAAGTTCATATGACATGCCTAAATCTTTGGACACAGTAAAATGTGAAACTTTTTCTTAGAGAAAAAGACCAAGAAAATTGCCTTTGACTATTTGCCATTCCTGGGATCAACTCTTATAAGTTATATCATCCTGTGATAACTTGAAAGCAAAGTAGCTTGACACCCCCAACTGCTGTGGCCAACAGTCACAGGATTTTGTGGTTGGAAACTATTTGTGACAGTGCCATGTCCCCATAGGGACATATACAATAAATAAAACAATATCACACAGGTCCTCTCTATTGCATCTTCTAGTACCACAATCCCAACTTAGTAATAACAATAATGATGATATAAACAAAAAGCTTTGAGAATTAACAAATGAATCAATACTCCAGAAAGGGTCAGTCCTTTGGAAAAGGCTCATTGAAACTTATGGATTATTAAATTATTACATGTAGTAGAAATCCACATTTTACTAGACCATAAATAGGAGGGAAAGCAGAGGAGAAGGACAAAGAGGTATTCAAAACAGACAACTTTGATTATGTAAAATGTAAACATCTGCAGGAACAAAATCAATTTTACTAGTCTAAAATAAAGCTGGCAGTTGAAGGGGAAAAAAATTCCCAAAAATATGTGAAAAAGATCAAAAATTTATAGTAAATTGATACAAATAAAGTCATTACCCAACAGATAAGGGTAAAAGGATATTTATAGGGACTTTTAAAAAGAATAAATGCAAACTACTGGCAATTATATAAAAAATATTCAAAATCACTAAAAGTAATATGGAAATTAAAACAATTGAGGTTTCACCTTACATTATTCTGCCTGGAAAAACTGAAAAGCAAGGAAAATGATACATGTTGGAAGGACAGTGGGAAACCAGTCACATTAATACATTGCTATGGAGCTATGACTCAGTCTCAACTTTCTGGAAAATAAAACCATCTTAGAAAAGTCAAAAGACAGAAAACTTATATGAATTGTTATAGAGAAAAAAAATATAAGTAAGAAAACAATGAACGAAATAAAGTAAAAAAAGACACTAAAAATTATTAGAACACTTATCAATGCAGGGCCTATTGAGAGGAAATTTAGTGAAACTTATTATCTTCCTCTTTTTGGTAGAGGGAAGGTGGACTCTGGGTATGAACTGAGATACTTGGTTTCATACATGGTCAATGTCTTGGTTTGTTTTAAGTAACTACTTCTCTGTTACAAGGGGAGATTTCATTGCTGGCAGGAGGCAGGGAAAAGAGTCACTGAAAAATAACAAAGGTATTTTAAAAAATCAATACTTTTTTCCTAAAAGAGGAATCTAAGATTTTTGCTACTTTTCAAGTTTCATTATATGGGATTTTTTTTTTAAGTCCATGAAAATAGCTAGCACAATGTATGATTACAAAACTGGTACAATAAGCATCATTAAAGTAATCCAGATTGGGTTTAAAACCATTTATTTAAGGGTGTGTTTATAACCCCTGAGATCTACTAATAATTTGTTTAGCAATGTGTGATACAGCCACACACATCTGGTAAGAGCATTATTAGCAATTCCTATTTTACTGAGAATAAAGGTAAAGAGTGGTAAAGATATTCAGTGTATACTGTAACACTGCCAGAAACACCACATTTCCTGTTCTAACTACACTTAAAAATTATTGCACTAATTAGTTTTCTTCAATGGAGCTCACTGTCTGAAGTCTTACATACAGTTCAACTAGAAAAATAATCCTAGGAATTAAATTCAGCTATTTAAAATAAAACAATGACTTAATCTGAAGAATAGAGTATGCTACTGAAAATGGCAAATATAAGCCAAGCAGAATCTAAGAACAGAAAAGTTAAATATTCCAAATAAACAGTATTATTTGTATATGGATTTTAGTAAAAGGAACATCTAAGTGGCACCATAGTGCAGAGAACACTGTGGTAGAATCAGGAAGCTTCATCTTGATGAGTTGGAATCTGACCTCAGATACTTATTGTGTGACCTTGGACAAGTCACTTAATCCTATTTACCTCAGTTTCCTGAGGCAATATACAATGAATTGGAGAAGCTATAGCAAACCATGACAATTTTTGCCAAGAAAACCTCAAATGGAGTCACAAAGAGTCAAATAAGACTGAAAACAATTAAACAACAACAAAATTTGTAAAAACATAATTGATAAAACTAAAATCAAAATTCCAAGATGTGGTTTATTCATGGCTCTACAGATTCAAATCATGGAAGAGCACAGCCTCCAAAGACTTTACTTTTAGGGCAGCCCAAAAGACAATGGAAAGGTACATGGTATGGTTGAGTAGTGAGCTGTTTGAAGCAAGAGAAAGGGCTCAGTAATGGGTATTCCATTTGGTATCTTTGCAATGTAAAGAGAAATAATGAAATCCCTAGCACATTGGGTGGCCCCCCCTTTGAGGAACTTAAACAGATGTAAATGGGCACAAGTACTACAAGATGTATCCACATAAATGAGATCATAGATATGCTAGATTGGAGTAATTCACTCATTTGACTACTGAGTTCAAGATCCTAGGTTCTCTCTTCGGGTGGCTCAGGTACATGACCATAGATCATGTCTAATCCCTCCAGCCAATTTATACATGCATATCACATATGGAGACCGGGTGAGGGAATGAGGACAGAGTGACCAAAAAAGGCCATGTCCTGCTGAGTGTGGGTCTATTGGATCATCTCCACATATGGACAATAATACCTTTTTATTCACTCGGCGGTTC
This sequence comes from Sminthopsis crassicaudata, assembly GCF_048593235.1. Lineage (NCBI taxonomy): Eukaryota > Metazoa > Chordata > Mammalia > Dasyuromorphia > Dasyuridae > Sminthopsis > Sminthopsis crassicaudata. The sequence goes on along the minus strand of NC_133619.1, from coordinate 54,647,111 downwards.
AATAATTTAAAGTATCATTTCTTTCAGAATTTAAACAGCTTCCATGTTCTACATCTGACCATCTGTCCTTAAGCATTTTTTAATGATTCAATACCTTCAAATTACAACCCTGAGTTCCTATTCATAGACACAATTTTTTGAAATGGGTAGTCCACAGCTGCTGCTTCTATTTCCATGCCGATTCCATTCCTGGACCTCCACAATCTGGTTTCCATTTTCACCAGTCCACTGAAACTTTCTCAAGGGTCATCACTGACCTCCTCTTAGATAAATCCAATAGCTTCCTCTTCATTCTTATCCCTTGCAATCTCTTCATTGCCCTAAGCACTTAACTCCTTAATACTCAAATCATAATTCTTCCCACTACACACTTTGGGTTTATTTATTTTTTAAGGCGGAGGAGGATGGTGGAAGGAAATTGGGCTTCCATGACCTGACCAGGGTCACACCGCTAGTGTCTGAGGCTGGGTCTGAAACGGAGCCTTCTCTAACAAGATAAGACTTTCAAATTCTTCAAGGCAGTGATCATTTTCTCCTGAATCTTCTCTTCTACAAATTAAATATCCCTAGTCCTCTTGACTCTACATCTGGTGCTCCCTATCTGTCCCCTTTATTTTTCCCCCATCTCCAATTGTAGAACCTAAAAGTTAAGGGCAGCTAGAAAGCACAGTCACTTAACCCCAATTACCTTGGAGAAATAAATAAAAATAAAGAATATATAGGTTAATTAAAGAACCTAAAAGCTCAGAAGCCATTTAGTACAATCATCAAAGTCCTATTGCCAAATTCTCAACAAGTGGTCTTCTCGCTTTTGTTATAGGATCTACTATAAGGAAACCCACTTTCTCCTAAGGGATCCCTTTCCACTTTCCAATCTGGAAACAGGATCTGAAGGGATTGAACCAGATGACCTCAATGGTCCCTTACTCATTCTAATTTTGGATTGCTCTAATGATTAGGAAGAGTTTTTCCTTACATCGCTGGCATGCTATCTCCCTGAGAGTAGGGACTGTTCCATTCTTTCTATTTCCAGCACCCATGACAGTGCCTGGCATATCAGAAATGTTTAAAAAATGCCTGCTAATTGGCCTGGCTCCTTCCATCTTCCAGTCATTGAGTTTGGTTATGTCCTTGGAAGCAGAGCAAAACTAAACCTTCTCCAGTAAGTCAGACTTTCAAATTCTTCAAGGCAGTGATCATTTTATTCTGAGTCTTCCCTTCTTCCAATTAAACATCTCCAGTTCCTTCCACCAGTCCATGTTGTGTGGTAGTGCTCTCAGCAGCCTGGTTTCCCACTTCTAAACATTTGAACTTGATGGTTTTCCATCTTTCCCAAAATGTGGCACCCAAGACTGAACTCAACACCCATTCCCAACTTGCCCACTACTGTTAAAAGAACCAATCTCCTTACCACATTTATCTTTCTCTCAACCCTGAGGTCCTATCATTATTAGGCATTTGTTAATATCTAATTTTGCACAACATTGATTTAACAGTTATGCTGATTTGATATGTAGATCTTATGCAGAGATAAGACTCTTAACAGAATAAAAAAATTATAGTTGATATAAATATAAATTTATAATATATATGTCAAAATCATAAATAAATGTTTTTATTTAATATACACTATATCAAATGGGACACTGAGCTAAAAAACTAAGAAAATGTAAATCAATCTACAGATGAAAAAGAGGAATTTACATTATACATGTTATCAGAAATAAAAACACCATACCTGCATTCTCCAGTCTTTCACATTGAACCAAATTTCCCAATACTGCTTAGCTTTCTTCCTTTCACATATATCCACCCTTCAAGGTATACACATATATACACATGTACACACACATATATATGTGTACATGTGTATGTATGTATTGTGTATCACTAAGTGTAGAAAGTGTGGTAGTGCTAGCTAATTCTTGTAGGTATTATAAAGAATGAACAATGACCTGGCAAAGGTCATTTAAAATTATGCTTCATGATGACAAAGTAAATGAAAAAAACAAAAAAATCAAAACTTTTGTGGTATATACACATTTTTAAAGTCCAGCAAAAATGTTAATTTCTAAATATGCTTTAATCTCACAATTCTGAAATAATGAGCAAAAGTTAAAGGCTTTATATATACAAACACATATGTATATGTATAAACACATGGAGAGCAAAAAAGAATACATATATGTGCATATATATATATATGTATATGTATGTAGCTTTTGTTTTAATATGCTCATTTTATTTGTAGAAATACGTGTTTAACATATATTTGTAGAAATACATGTTTAACATATATTGGATCACTTGCCATCTAGGGGAGGGACTGGGAGGAGAGAAGGGGAAAAAATAAGAACACGATGTTTTATAAGCGTGAATGTTGAAATTTAATCATGTATATATTTCAAAAGTAAAAGGTTTTAATTAAAAATTTTTTTAAATAATAAAATATTTTTTAAAATAAGCATGCTCATTTGTGTTATCAAAAAAAAAAGGGGGGGGTTATACCTAGATTCAAGCCTAAGAAATATGGTATATAGTCTAATTTTTCTTGCAATTATAAAGGATCCCAACAAATTAGGAAAGGAAAAAGAGTTTTGGAAACTTTAACTATGATATTTGGGTCTTATCATCAAAGGAAGGAACCCAATTGAGATATAGGAGGTGTGGGAGGTGGGATGGATGATGGAAATTATAAATACATATTAAAAGCATTTCCAGTACAAAAATAGCCATTGTAGCACAGTACATACTATATACATAGCAACTTCCATACTAATCTCTTCTTCCAACAAAAGTTTTCACTTGAATCTATTGGAAGAACCCTAGAAATTCCATTTAAAAACCATTTACTAAATACCTACTTTGCCATGGTGGAAATATAAAGGCTAAAATGCAAAAAAGTCTTCTCTCAAGGAGCTTACATTCCAGAGGAGACACAACATGTACATAAATTTTAAAAATGAAAAGCATGCAAAGTCATTTCGGGTGAGAAAGAATGCTAATAACTAGGGGAAGTAGAAAAAGCTCCATGCATGTAACAAAAAGGCATAGAAGCAATGTGCTTTGAAGAAAACCAGAAACTCTTAAGGTAAGGTTTCATGGGGTTAGGGGAAATTTACTCAAAAGCATGAAGGAGAGATGGAATTCGGTATTTTGTGCTGGAGGCAAGAGGGAACCACCGGAAATTTTTGAGTGAGATGTGGGAAGGTAACAGATTTATGTTTCAGGAATATCAATTCGGTAACTCTGGAGGGCAGAGTAGAGTAGAGTGAAAGTGGCTGCAATTAAAAACAAAAAAATTATAACTAAAGTCACTAAGGGAAATAGGATTCACCTTAGAATCCACTTAAGCTAGAATACAGCTATTAAAAAGGAGACGAGACAAGACCAATGAATAGAAAGGATGTACAAGATTCCCCTTTCATATGAGCTGAGAGAATGCTTCTTGGGTCTATTTCCTAACATCCATTGAAAATAAAGAGAATCTGTGATTCTGACATGACTAATTTAAGCCTTAACAACAGTATGCAATTTGTGTTAGCTTGTTCTTCCTTTTCCAAAATGACCCTTAAAATACATCTATTAAAAACAGAAAGAGTAAGTATCCTTATGAAGAATGAAGCTGGAGTTAAGTTAGCTAGAGCTACCTAAGGATATTTGCCACTTGAAGCTGAAAAGGGGAAAAAAAGTCATTTCAGCAAATGAAAAGAAACTTAACACACTGAATAGGCTAAAGTTGGGCTGTTACTTGGCGACTTGGTCTCTTTGATGGCAAAGGGTAAGCTCCTAGCAGAGCCAAAAGCTTTAATGGGGCTGCTTAAATAGCACTTTTGCCTGATCCAAGTCACATGGGTGGGGGCTGAAACACGGCAAGGAGACTGGCCAACATTTCAGTGCACTGCATTGCCAAGGAAGAAAATGCAGGGAAAGCAGCCAACGTGTGGAAGGCCCTCTCTCCTGTCCTTTTGTCCCAAGGAAAGACCTTCTGGCAGGACTGGTGCCTTCCTGAGACCACCAGAGAAGAAAGGTAAATGTAAATGGCACGCACGTGAGCCAATGGCTATGGACAAGACCAAACCATCTGTCAGTTCCCTGCAAATCCACAGGGGAGAAAAGACTTTGGTATTGTTGACTTGCTCTTCTCCAAGGAAAACTTTTTCATTTGTTTAAAAAAAAAGATTCAGAAAATTTATTTTTAAAAGATTAGATGCTCTGTAAAGAGATGAAAGGAGAAAAAAAAAACATGGATTACAGTAGTAATTAATGGTATCTGAATTAAGTGGATACTAGTATCTAATGGTCATTCAATCTGACTGATTCTCAGTCTTTCTGACAGAGGGTCGCTGTCAGAGGCCAAATGGTGGTTAACTATGGCAGTAATATATGCCTTGATGGAGGTGACAAATACAAAAAAAAGAAGAAAGGAAAAGGCAATCAATGCCCCAACGTATTCAAATATATACGAAATAAGGATACGACAGAGTTAGGGAGCACACTGGTTATTAGGGAGGTCAGGAAGACCTTCATGTAGAAGATCAGTGTGGGAGAGAGGAGGTGCTGAGGGTGTCCCTAGTACACGGTGAATGAACAGCAAGGTTTGGATTTGAGTTTAGCCTGTTTCTGTTCCTACACTTCAGAGGACACTAGCCTGGGCATCTTGAGACCTGCGATCAATTCAGTACCAGCTATATGGCTTTAAGAAAATTCCTCTAGCCCCTCTGAGGCTCAGTTTCCTCATCCTCAAATTAAACTGGGCAAGAAAATTCACTTTAATTCAACAAGGATTTCTTAGATGTTTACTTTCTTAAGAGATTATAAGTTATTTTAAGGGCAGGGGCAGTTTAATTTTTGGTTTTTATACTTTCAGTGCCTTACACATTATAAGTGTTATTTTAATAAGTGTGCACTGATTTGAATTGGATAGGATTCAGCAAATAATCCTTCAAGTTCTTGACAAATCTAATATTCCATGACAAAAATCAATACCCCAAATCTTTCTCTTCTGATTCTTTGAAATACATAGAATCCTTTAAGTGTAGTCTAAATGAAAACAAAGGATATGTGTGTAGAATGTAGAATTTATATGCAAATAATATAAATTTCCATTTATAATTTTAACTTAAACATTTCAAATGTTTCAAAGTGTGAAAATATGTATATAATATGTATATAATGTATATTATATGTATCTATACACATGTATCCTTTGCTTTCATTTAGGCTACACTTAAGGAAGACTATGCATGTTGCAGAATTAGAAGAGATTTTACATGTACTATATATATACAAACATATGCATGATGTGTACATACATTTTTATTTTACATATATATATATGTTTATGATAGAGAGACAGACTGACAGATATAGATAGATACACAGATAAACAGGTAGGTAAGTAGTTAAACATGTGGGTAGATATGTAGGTAGATAGATGAATATATAGATGGATAGATAGTAGATAGAGATAGATGAACAGGCAAGTAGATAGATGGATATATAGATAGATGGACAGCAAAGAAGGGAAGGAAAGGAAGGAAGGAAGGAAGGAAGGAAGGAAGGCAGTATGTAAGTAGATAGGTAAATGAATATATAAATAGAAAGATAGTCAGATAGACAGACAGAGATCATATACACATACACACATTTTGATGGAGTCATTCTTAATCTCCATGATCCCATGAATCCATTTTACAAACTCTGTCCAAGCTCACATTCATTGTTTCCATGACATTATCTATCCATAAACATCCGTATGCACATATGTGTATTATGTACATACATATGAAACATTCATTATTGCTTTGAAATGGAACTGGACATATGAAAGATCATGGTTTCATTTTAATAGGTACAAACAAAATCTATTATGTAGAATGATCTAATTCACTTGCAAGTCAAGACATCATCTTCCTTATGTCAACGTCCTCTTGGAGAATAAAGCTGAATGACAGAATGTTAACTGAAAGGAACACCTAGTTTACTCCTTCATTTTCGTTCAGACTAAGTCACATAGCCAAGGTAATAACAACAATGACATTGATGACAACGTTAATATTCTATACATATTACCTCATATGCTGTGCCTGGAGCCAACATGGGAATTCTGATTTAGGGACTCTTTGGTCCAGTTTGGGGCCCATGGAATGCTGCACAGGTAGGGAACAGCTTCCTGACCTGAATTAACATTACAAATCCATAAAAGCAAATGGCCCGTGGATGTCCACAAGGCTTTTCATGCAGTCCCTCTTCCCCAGTCCTGAGCTATCTGTTGCACATTTCACATCAGTTTTCTCTTAACTTTCGGAAAGGCACACCATCCAACATACAACTTCTATGTAATGCAATACCACTTACAATCAAAGTGCAACCTCATGTACAAGGGATAGAACATGGACTTAGAATCCAAAGATCAATGACATTTATTTCCATCCCATTTACTTTCTTCACCTGACAGCAAATGGAGAGTTCTGTTGTTTGGCTTTCCCTGTAATCCTCTCAGGAGTGGCTTCTAGGAAAAAGAAATGCTTCCTTCTACATCTAAGTCATCGTCTGGATACCCCATTGTTTCTTACCAACAATTCTCAGTGTTTCCTTAACAACATATGAAAACAGTTCTCAAGACAAGTGTTTTAATAGGGGGTGCTAGGGCTGCAGCAAGCTGAGGTAAGGATCATTAACATCACTGACATCACTGTTGGCAACCAGAGAAAAGGGGAAACCTGTGTTTAATCTATTTCCTACTCACCACAAGCTTTAGCTGGAGTCCCCTAGAATATGGTTTGTGGTTAACTTTATGGAAGAATTGGGTAATGCAAGAAAAATGCACAGAGCCCAATAAGCATCTTTAAAGTTACTACAAGGTACCTCTGACGAGTGATCTCTGCTTGACATCTGTTCCGGGATCCGCATAGATCAGACTCATTGGGTTCAGCTGGCAAGATTTGTTTTTCAGAGGGCTTTGATTATTAGAAAAGTCCAGATATACAATAGCTAGATTGCAGACCTAATATTTTTGAGGCTTACTACTAAACTATACCCATTGCACACACCTAATTTACATCTCCTGGAAAACATAATTTTAAAACCACAAGCTAAAGGTTTCAGCCTTCATCTCTCCTGCAGTCTTCAGGGGGGTACCAAGGGAGAAAAGTCAGAGGGGATATATGAGCCAGGGCTCTTTGATGTTAAATAAATTATCCTAAAGATCAGGATTGTCTAGACGATAAAAGAATACTATCTCAAGCCAACTGAAATTTGTTTTAAGATACATAAGAGGAACATATTTTTAAAATGTATGCATCCTAAAAATCCTCATTTTTTTCAAAGTATTCTAGATAAAGTACAAATAAGATTTATTACTTGTGGGGAAAACACAACTGGGCTACCTTAAGAAGGAATTTGGAAAAACAATTTTCACTTTCCCAATCCCTTTATTACTAAAGGCTAAGAGTGGGTGGGGCTTGTCTAATTGGGTCAAGTTAATGATCAGCTATAATTTGAGGTACAATGAAGTAGTTACTATAAATTTGTAGTGCCTTAGTTTTATCACTGCCACATTTTTAAGTTGCTTTTTAAAATTATTAAAAGTAATTGTGAGAGTTCAGCAACAACCAAAAAAACAAAACAAAACAAACAAAAAAAATTCCACAATGAAAATGGAAACAGAATGATCTAACAGGACACCAAACACAGATCTGAGCCAAATCACGTTCCATTCAAACCTTTGGAAAAACTAAATTTCCAAACCACAACTTCTTACCAGCTCTTCCCTAGTCTCTCTGGCTTCAGGGGAATCACAGTATGAAATTGTTATAAAATCTTGCCTTCTTACGGTACTTTTAAATGGTCTCAAAAAGAGAAGATGATGATGAAAAAAGGAAAAAAAGGAAAAAAAAAAAAAAAAGATACCAGAAGTCCTTACAATTACAATAATCTATCAGCAGGAAGCAACTCAACTGTAAGGGCAAAAGCCAAAGTTGGATGGGGGGAGGGGGAACATCTCAAAGGAAGAAAGAGGAAATTCTTTTCCAAAGCCATGTCAAAGAAAAAGAAAACTGGAAGTCAGAGAACTAAACGAATGGTACCATGGTACAATTTCATACAAAGAGCTGCTTACCCGCAATGGGAATATCATGAGGTGATAGGTTAAATATTACGACAGATAACATTAGCCCAGCTTTAAAGAACTCTTAAAATTAATGCTTTCCACAGAAATCCTTTGAAAGGCCATTTCTATTGCTTTCACAGAAGACATTAAAAAAAAAAAAAAAAAAAAAAACAACACCAAGGGACCCTGCCCTTTGCAGTTGACGTCACAACTCGGCAAAGAATGAATGCTACATGAAAGAATTCCCCGAGATTTCTTATGAATAGGCTTAAATGGATGTTCAGTGAGTTACTCATGCACTATTTCCAGATTCCCAAGCAGAGCTAATAATATTTTGGGAGGAATTGGGTGTTTTGGGTGGGCTTTGTTCAAAACTCTCATACGAAGAAACTGCACCAAGGCTAACATGGCCAATGCTTATGACTAACTTTGTGAAAGGCTGAAATTGCTGCCAGATGCAGACCTAATTGCTCTCAGCTGGGGGAGTTCGAATCAAATCTGAAAGATGGACTGAAATCATTGATAATGTACTTATTGTTTACAGCTCTAAGTCCTCTTGGGCAGAAAAGGGCTAAAAATATCAAAGCGCTTGCAAACTTTTTCTTTATTTTTTTTAAAACTCTAGTTGGAAGGGAAGGATCACCCAATTTATACCAGACCTTGACCTGTGATTCTGCCCATATAAAGCCTCTAGTTCTTCTCTCAAGATTTAATTCCATTAGACTTCTAAAGATCCTTTCCTTCTATTAGCTGATATCAAGGTTTTTCTTCTTTTATCTAAGAAATAGCATTCATTCAAAGGTCCCCTAATATCATTCTGAATTAAGCACTATCCTGCTTTTATAGTGCTAAGTAGGTTGCCTAGCAGGACTCAAGGTACTCTGAGGACATCATCCTGGTTGCGGGTGCCAAATCAGGGCATTTCCTTCCCTAGATTTTTCTCTTAAAGGAATATTCAGAAATGACTCTGAGGTAATCCCAACCTGAATATGATCACCTAAGGCATTTCTACACTTCTCAGAATGCCATCCAAAAGTGTCCCAGCATCCATCAACCAATGTCGACTGACTTGAATTCAATTAAGAGGGAGATCTTTGATGTGCCAGACTTTCTTTACAACAGTCTCTGGTAGCAGTGGAAATGCAACTTATTGAAAATAGCAATGTCATTGAACTGGACAGACAACGGCAATAAGGATGACAATGATGGGATCTGGAATTTTTACAGAGCTTTCAGATTTATATAGTGCCTTAAATGTTATCTCACTTGGGCTTCACCTCATAAGATAAGTGGATGGTACAGATGTAAAGTCATTTTATAGATGAGAAAACTGAAGTTCAGAAAGACATTAAGTAACTTGTAGGACTTTCCCATGGACATAAAACTGGTAAGTGTCAGAGGTGAGAGGGGAGGGAGATCAGAGCACCAAAGGTCAAAGAGGCTTTCTTGTCAGCAAGTTGCTCCCAGAGAAATCTTACCTTTTAATAGAGCAGAAAATATCTAAATATGTAAGAGCTAGTAGAAGGAACACTCATCTCAATGTAAGAGATCTTAGGATTATGTTTATACATACATAAGTATATATGTGTAACACACATACACATACAAATATGTGTGTACAAATAGATATATACAAGTATGTACAAATAAATATATATTTAATATATAGGAGAAAGAGAGATGGGAAGAAGCAAAAAGGAGGAAGAAAGGAAGGAGAGAAAGAGGGGAGAAAGAGAAAGACAGAGACAGAGAAAGAGAGAGAGACAAAGAGAGAGAGAGAGAGAGAGAGAGAGAGAGAGAGAGAGAGAGAGAGAGAGAGAGAGAGAGAGAGAGAGAGAGAGAGAGAGAGAGCGCGCTATACTTTGAGGGGCATTTGAAACCTCCTGGCAGGCTATGAAAGGAGAAAGAAGGATGAGTTTGCTGGACTTTCTATTTTTACCTTACTTAATATGATGATGATAGTAATTAATTTAGTTATTTTTTGCATGTTTGTTACAAGTTTTTGTTTTTGTTTTTTTCCCTTTTTTGGTGAATGCTTTTTTCCCTCAATATGACAAAGGGACTAATAATAGCTTCACACACACAGACAAACCAAGGGTCATCAAAACTTTTTTTTTTTTTTTTTAACGCACAAAAGAGAACAAAAAGAAAGAGAGAAGCAAACACAAGCATGCAGGGTAGCTGTGAAAGTTACATGTTGATGTTATAGACTTAAAATGTATATTATATTGAACATGTTTAACATATATTGGATTACTTGCTGTCTAAGAGAGGAGATGGGGGGAATTTGGAACACAAGGTTTTGCAAAGGTGAATGTTGAAAACTATGCATATGTTTTGAAAATAAAAACTGAAAAAATTTCTATATAAGTTATATCACAAAAAAACAAGGAAAATAAAGTGAGAAAATCACACAAAAATGTATATTATATACTTAAAATGAAAGGCCAGCCAGATGTAAGAAAAACTCAAAGTTTTCACATACAATCCTTTTTCTGTTCTATTTTGTACTTCAAAATATTGATTTAGTTAAGGGTTTGTTAAACTTAAAATAGAAAAAGCAATATATTTTTTTAAAAGCAACTAAAAAATAAAATAAAACAAGGGAGTTGGACCAGATATTCTTCCAATGTTACAGCTAGGGCACTGTAAACTCCCCATACTTAATTATTCAACAGTAAAGAAAGTTAAAGGTTAGATTCTAAGTGTTCTCATTCCCAGTAAGTAAGTGGTTAGGGAAACAATCCCAATTCTTTCCTCTTCTAGTGATCCCGACTAAATGAAAACATCAACTGGGAGAATTACAGAATCTGAGTCTGAAGCAACCTCAGATGCAGTGGAGTCCAACTCATACCTGAAAAGGCACCTGAATTGCAGTATATCGCACAAGGGGACATCCAGATTCTGCCAGAAGATTTCAAAAGGGATATTTTTGTCTTTCCTTACAGAGAGTCAGTTACCATTTTCCAACTTCCATTTATTGCCTCAAGTGCTAAGCAAATTTGAGTGTCTACATGATAACCTATCAAACAGTTGAAGCCAGCTATCATGTTAATCAATCAATAAGCATTTAATTAGGGCCTGCTAATTAGGGGAGGAAATAGAGATAATAAGCTTTAAAAAAATCTAAAATTCAAGAAATTCACTACAAGGAGGAACAATAAGCAAAGAAAGAAGTAATTACAACATGTAAACAAAATTAATTCCGGTCCAGGAATAGATGGAGAGATTAGGAAAGATCCCATGACTTTTAAGGGACAGTAGAAACTGTCCCTTAAATTAGCATTTGGGATTCTAAGAGATGGAAGTCATGAGAACGCATTTCAAGCAGGAGACAGCCTTTGCTCCTGAAGACAGGAGATAAAATATTACATATAAGGAACCTGCAAGTAATCCAATCTCATGGATGGAAGAGAATAATGCATAATAAAATTGAAAAGGGAGGCTGCCTTTAGATTAGTTTTGGTTTTGGTTGGTGTCCTTCATTCTCAAAGAGAACCAAAATGAAGTCACTGTGTCAGAGTCGAGTTATAGTGTGTCCAGCTGTGGCTGATCAGACCAATTATAAGCTCAGAGTGTTCTGCCATAGGCCGGGCACAAATAGTCCATATGAACATTGGGGGATTCTCTAATTTCTCACAAATCGCATTTCCTTTAGGCTAATCAGTTCTGCTTTGCTCATGGAGCACAGAACCTTCTGACAAAAAAAGGCACGCCATGCTGAGTGGTCCTGTGCCAGTATCTCCCATGTCATGCAATCGATTCTAAAGTTCCTAAGAGATATCTCGAGTGCCCTTGTATTGCTTTTTCTGACCACCCTGTGAGTACTTGCCCTATGTCAGTTCTCCATAAAATAATTTTTTTGGCAAGCGTACATTTGACATTCAAACAATGTGGCCGGCCAATCCAACAGAGTTGTGCTTTCTGCAGTAGAGTTGGAATGCTTGGCAGTTCATACTCTACATGGGTAAGAAAAATCTTATGACCCTGATGAATCTTCAGTTTTCCAGGATAAATGCCCTTTATTCCATGCAAATAATCTCCGACATGGCAAGAATTTAAGGTCCTTCATCATTTCTGTTGCTCCACTCTGCACTCTCTTTAACTTACCAATTCCTTCTTCTTATAATATTGTACCCAAAACTTTACACAATACTCTAGGTATAATTTTACTGGGGTAGTCCTCTCATAAGCCCCTCTTACCTGCAGCTCAAGATCTTATTAGTTTTTTTTTATTGCTGTACAATCAAAATAGTAATCCATTAAGATAGCTTTCACACAAGCTTCTATCTAATCATCTTTCCCCCATAATGTTCTTGTGAAGTTGATTTTCTGAACCCGAATACAAGATTTTACCATATCCCTGGTAGATGCTTCACTTTATGAGGCAAAAAGCCTCTAGAGGGGAGGATGATTACATAACCAATGTCAAGGTTCACTACCTAAATACAGAGGAAAACCTAAGGGGACAAATTTCTTGTCTATAATAACCGCTTACATGGGAAAGTAGAAATCTAAATGAGTCACCATAGAATGTAGCTAACACCAAACTTTTTGACACTCCTCTCTATACCACCTCTAATAAATACAGTTTCTGCTAATAACTGGGCTACAGTATTTAAAATATTGAAAAACTGACCACAGAAAGAAAACAGTGATTTCCAAATGGCTAATTCAAAGATAGCTCAGAGTAAGTACCAATGGAATGGCCAGCAAGAAAAGATAAACTTTAAACTTAATCATGGGAACAGTTGGAACTATGTCACACAAAGAAAACAATAGCTGCTATTCTCTCCAGACTATAGCCCCAGACACTGACAAAATGAATTCAAAATACTACTTAACCACATAATTACACCATTACTATCAAACAGTGACAGGCTACAATTAGCACTTAATTAACAACCCTAAGATGAGCTTCGCTTAAACCAGGTTCAAAAATGCTTCAAGTTTTTTTTTTTTTTTTTCAGAATAATTAGGTCACAAATGGGTAATCTATTCAGTTTGACCTGATTCTGCCTTCTTCTACTAGGAAAACAAAAGTTGTTTTCTGTGTTAGTTTCCATTTTAAAAGCAAAACTAGGATTCAGACCAGATTGTAGTTCCCATAAAGATGCCATAAACTGTTTTCAGTTTGCCTCCTCCTCCACAAACTTCCATTTGATAGTCTTGACACATGCTATGTATGTTAATCTAGGACATAATCTTTGACCTCCAGGTAAGGGGCTTATTAAAAAATTATAAATAATGTAAATAGGGCAAATACACAGGTGCAGAATCTTTTATACTAATATATGCCTAACTCTCACTGCAATAAACTAATCTCTTAGCTCCCCTCCTCAAGTCTTCCCTCCAAAGAAACTGGTATGGAGGGAAATACAGATATTCTCCAAGACAACAGGGCTCAGTCATCTTGGGCATCTTGCCATCTGCTCTGCCATTTGCCTCTCAGATCTCTTCATCAAGAATTTAATTCCTCCAAATCCAAAATAACAGAAGTTATTCTCCTTTTCTCCCCTTCCACTCTGCAAATTCTTTGAGACTCACTATGGAGCTGGATTACAGGGCAAGTCAATCCTCATCTCAGCCCTAAAACTAACAGACTTGCTCATTCTTTATTCTGACTACCATCAGCAGAACACTTAAACCAAGTCAATATACATATCCCACCATCTGTCCTAGCACTCTGTCCATATCTCTCTCTCAGATCCTCTCCAGATTTTAACTCCTTTCACTTCTTGCTCAGGAAACAATAAATGAATCAATACCACACGATCACAGAAAGTTATTAGACTATGGTTCCATTCATAATTGCTGTAACTTCCTAAAACAAAGTTCTTTTCCTCAGCTCCTGCCCTGCCCCTTCTTCCTATATATGATGACTTAAAGCTATTGGCAAATTTGAAATGATTTCTATACTACCTTCAACATTCCCTATTATTTCCTGAAAACAGGAAAAGTACAGACTTAGAGTGAAGTGGAAGAAAAAAAGAACTAGAAATGGTAAACATAATGCACATTAATCCTGAAAATTAAAAATCCAGGAAGATCTTAAAAGATCATTTGTTGGGGCAGCTAGATGGTGCAGTAGCTAGAACACTGGCCCTGAAGTCAGGAGGACCTGAGTTCAAATCTGGCCTCAGACATTTAATACTTCCTAACTGTGTGACCCTGGGCAAGTCACTTAACCCTAATTGCCTCCGCAAATTAAAAAAAAAAAAAAAAAAAAAAAAAGATTACTTGTTTTAACTTTTGATATTCTCAGTCTAGAGGAACTGTGGTAGGAAAAGTTACTGATTCCAGCTCACCCTATAATAGACTTTATCATGAGCATCCTGATGTTGCTTCAATAGCTATCAATGGGATTTTTCCCAAAGCAAGGTCTGACCATGTTACTCCTCTAATCAATGAACTACTAGTGGTTCTCTATTATAAATTCCAGAAATAAATACATTTTTCTATTTGGAATTTAAAGTCATTCAAAGTATTTGCAGAAATATGTATAGAAGAACTGCACATGTTTAACATACATTGGATCACTTGCCATCTAGTTGCGGGGAGGAAGGGAGGGAAAAAAACTGGAACACAAATTTTCTAAGGGTGAATGTTGAAAATTATCCATGCGTATATTTTTGAAAATAAAAACTTTTAATTAAGAAAAAGAATAAAATGAAACTTAAAGGTAAAGTCATTCAAAGTCTATCTTTTCCAGTTTTATTACACATTTTTTCCTTTTATGGTCTTACTAATCCTCAAACACTGACATCTATCTCTTTTTATTTAAATGCTGTCTGTCCCCAATGCTGATAGCACACTCCCTCCTCACCCCCATTTTTTAGAATAACTGGCATTCTCTGGATAAAGTGCGCCTTACTTAAAATCTCATCCCCTATTCTACTCCTTACATGTTGTCCTTAAGGTATTAAAAGCATAATGGATTATTCATTGTCAATCAGACGAGATCATATTTATAAAGTCCTCAGCCAAGTGCCTGGCACATAATAAGTGTTATATAAATGATTCCCTCCTTCCTCCTCCCCAATTACTATCAGAATCAGCTTGTTTAAAATAACACAAAATCATATACTATTCATCCATAATAAAATACATTATAAAAAAACAAAATAAAAAAATCTGACATATTTCATTTTAATGGAACTCTTATTAAATTGAAGGCATTGCTCAAAGTTGTGATTCCACCCCACAGGTCATACATAGGTCCTTGTTATAGGTAAGGATGATATATATATTCCAACTTCTTATTCCTCTCTAAACTCTTGAATGTTTTTTGTACCCTGGCTAATTCTAGTGGGTGGCTTGGAAATGTGGGAAGGAGTTGGAATATTTGAGATGGTGAAGGGAATGGAGAGCTAACATCCTTTTATGGCAAGGATTCATTACTTCTATAAAACAGAACAGAACTATGGTCCTTCTTTCTCTGTCTACACTGAAAACGAAAATGATACATGACCACTTTTTTTTGTTTTGTTTTGTTTTTAATAAAGTGATGATTAAATAGACCTGATGAAGCATTTCTTGCTCTGGGTAAAGTCTTTGTAAGAAACTCAACAATTTTCTCTGAGCCATCTGCCAGAATCCAGAAATAGCTTTATTTCACAGAGCTACAGTATCTTACACACAGTAGGTGATTAATATTTGTTTGTTGAATTGAAATAAATAAAATGTTTTTTTTGAAATAAAATTTTACTTGTATGGAACGCATGACATTGAACCAATGGTGCCATTCAGATATGTGTATGGAATATTACAATTAACTATGAGAAACCTTTTCAACTACTGCATTATGCAAATTTCCAATATCCTCTGCAGCCTTTCTGGCTAATGAATATTGATATACATGCAGCGTTTTAGCTGTTTCCCAAGAAACCCCTCCAAGAGACAAAATTAGGAAGAAATTGCTAGATCCAGTCCCACTGTTCTTTTTTTTTTTTATTAATAATTCAATAATGGATAACTGAGGAAAGTTAGCAGAACCAGGGGACTGTGGCCAGGTCAGCCTTTTGGAGAGCTCTCTTGAGTGGCAAGTCTCCAGGACTTCGACCTGCTGGGCCGCAGAAGCTACAGCAGTCCCTCAGCTCTGGCCTCCAGACTGAGACCAGCCATCTGGTCTCAGTCTCTTCCCAGATCCCTAGAACAAGTGCATCCAATGATGCTGCTCCCGCTACTCTGACAGGCATCCCCAAACCTATTCAGGGTTTCCTTTTTTCCTGAGAATTATGGAATACTAAACTTGGAAAGGATCTGATGACTTCTGAAGGAGATGGGAAATGATTTGCTAAAAATCATTTATTCAACACTTCAAAAGAGCTGGGATTTCAACCAATGGCAACCAAAACTGACTATACCTCTCCCCCTTAGTAAAGCAGTTCTTAACCTTTTATACCATAGAGCCTCTTTGGCAATCTATGGAATCCTTCTCAGAATAATGTTTTTAAATGACATAAAATATTAAATTTCATTTAAAGATTAGTGAAAAAAAAGTACTTTTTTCCCCATCTAAGTTCATGGTTCTTCTGAAATCTAGTCATAGATCCCAGATTAAGAATTATTTCTTGTCTTACCAATGGTCTTGTGATGGAGAGAGCGATTTGCACCCAGAGAAAGGACTGAGTATGGATCACAATAGAATATTTTTATTTTTAGTTATTTGCCTGCATTTTGTTTTCCTTCTCATTTTTTCCTTTTTTATTTGATTTTTCTTGTGTAGCATGATAATTGTAGAAATGTGTATAGAAAGAAGAATTATACATGTTTAACATATACTGAATTACTTGCTGTCTAAGAGAAGTGGGGGAAGGGAGGGAAGAAAACTTTGGAATATAAGATTTTGCAAGGATGAATTTTGAAAACTATCTATCCATATGTTTTGAAATTAAAAAGCTTTATTTTGGGGCAGCTAGATAGCGCAGTGGATAGAGCACCAGCCCTGAATTCAGGAGGACCCGAGTTCAAATCTGGTCTCAGACACTTAACACGTCCGAGCTGTGTGACCCTGGGCAAGTCACTTAACCTCAGCCTCCAAAAAAAAAAAAAAAAAAAAAAAGAGCTTTATTTTAAAAATCCTTGCCTTAGACAGGATTCTTAGAATGGCTTCATTAATTACAGAATGAAAAAATAAATGCTAAAAATTTATTTTCAGATCCAGGCAAAGTAGAAATCTATTTTCCTTCATGAAGCATACTTGTTAAAAGTTAAGTTGTTAAAAGTATGCCTCTTTTTTCTCCACTGAATAGAGAAAGTGATTAGGGAGAAAAAGGAACTAGGAGTAAAAGGGCAAAAGAAAAAAAAAGTCATTAAGCACATTTTTGAAATCCAAAGAAGATTTTTAAAAAGGCCAAAAAAAAAGGAATCCTGAACAATCAGGTAAACTTTGAAAGTTATTTTACAAATAACAAATAAAAAAATTTACAATTGAGGAGATTGAGGTAGACAAGTTTGAGTGACTCACTCAGGTTCACACTGCTAGTAAATGTCAAAGGCTAGTCTTGAACCAGGTTCTACTCATTCTGCCACTCGGTTGCCTCACTTTATGGATGAGGAAACTGAGACATAAAGAATTACTTAACTCACTCCAAGTCCTCCAAATCCTAACCCCAAACTATGCTATTGCACCAGGATGTCCTCTCATTCTGGAGGAATATCTTGATAGTGCACCTGGTAATATATTTTGAAATTTAGTAGGATTAAACTTAGGGAAAATACATGTACCAAAGGGTTTCTCCTAAATTGACCTTCTTTTGCTTGCATGGATCAGTGAAGTAATACTCACCAGAACTCTATGATAAGATTTCAAAATATTATTGGCCCATGCCATAAATTTCTCTAATGGGAAAAGATGAGTTCTAAGTGATGAGAAATTTAAGACTCCCTTGAGACTAGAAAGGCGGCCCTGGAAATCTTAACTGTGGTTGGTGGACCGAAAGCCCTATTACTTGTGATATTACAGAGAAAGAGAAAAAAAAAATAAATTTACCTTGATGTTTAGTTCTTGTGATTTATAGACTAGTAGTATGTATATCTTGGCTAAAATATTATTATTATTGAGAAAGCCATCATTGGCAAGTTTATTTAGTTGGCATATAGTAATGTATTTCCAAAGCTAGCTGTCATTGTTATAACCTACTGTAAATAAAAGCCTATACTTAAAAATGCTTGAATTTCACACAAGGAAGAAAAGCATAGCTGAGAATATTATCTTCATGGGATAACACCCTTAATGAAAAGAGAAACACTTCCACAGATAGTTTTGGGATTAGAAGGCCAAAGAAAAACACTCTAATTTGCTGAAAGTCCTTTCCTCACTGGGGAGATTCAGGGAAATTTAATTTTGAGCCATCATCTATTAGGCTTTTCTTGTCTAGTAAGATAATGTTAAATTTTTTTTTCTCATTTTAACATTAAATTAAAACTATCAGGTTCCAGCAGTAAAGAGGTTAGGTTTCTAAACTGAAGATTTTCATTACTGTGCCAAGCACAAATCCAAGAAACAACAACTCTCTGAAATGGCAAATTATTCTGTATTCATCTACCTCTAAGCTATTCATCAAAATTTTGCTGATCAATGCCCTAGCACAGTGCTCTTCTGGAAGAAATTAACTCTAGGGATCTTTGGCTAAAATTATTTATATATAATAATAAAACTATACATATGACACTGACATTTACATGGTAGATAAGTAGCACAGTGGACAGAGTGCCAAGACAAGAATCAGAGACTCATTCTTTGTGAGTTCAAAAATGGCCCTAGATATTTCCTAGCTATGTGGCATTGGCCAAGTCACCTAACCCTATTTATTTTAGTTCTTCATTTGTAAAATAAGCTGGAGAAAGAAACAGTAAATGATCTTTGCCAAGAAAACACCAAATGGGATCATGAAGAATAGGACATATCTGAAAACTAAACAGTAAGGAAAGAGGGGAAGATATAAAGAGGGAAGGGGGAAGAAGAGAGAGAGATTATAACGAACAGATATAGGTGTTAATATAAATGATAGATTGGTAGATAATAGATGATAGAACAATAAAACATGATAAATGGATAGAGAGAGGCAGCTGGATGGACAGGATAGATACAGGTTAAGGAAAAGAGGGATGAATAAAGACTTACCAATAGATAAATACCCATCCTCTTTTCAGTTCTCTTTTATGTTTTCTATTCCTCCATTAGAATGTGGCATAGAATTATAGATCATAAGGGACCTTAGAGACTATCTAATCCAATTTCTCTTTTTTTAGATTAGGAAATCAAATCCAAAGGTTAAGCAGCTTTCCCCAAGTTTCATCAAGAATAGATCATGTAAGGCTAAGTAACTTTATTCCCATTTTTGACAAAGTCCCTAGATTGGTAGATTTGGGGAATTTAGATTTTAGCAAAACATTTAACAAGATATCTTATTTTTGTAGATAAGATGAAGAGATGTAAGTTAATCAGTAGTATTGGGTGATTGAATTCAGAAAGTGTTGAATAGTTGGAGGAGTCATTAATATTTGATGTCAACTTGAGAGGTTTCTGGTGTTATGTACTAGAAGTCTATGCTTGGTCTATACTATTTACTATGTGTGTGTGTGTGTGCATGTGCATGCATATCTGCATCAGGGAATTAGATGAAGGCTCAAATAAAGAGGAAATGTGGGGTACTGGAAAACATGCTGAATTTTGATTCAAATAACCTAAATTAAAATCTCAATTCTACTCGCTTTATGGAGTGGGACAGGTCTCTTTCCTTCCCACAAAGCCTCATTCCTCATCTATATAATGAAGTCATCATCTTTCCTATATTCCTTCTATTTCTTGAGCCTATCTATGAACTATTGAACTACTTATCAAATCTACAGATGAATCAAAAGATGGGGGCAAAGCCAATATAGTGAATGACATTCAAGATCCCAAAATACCTCAGCTGACTAGAACACTGTGCCAAAACTCATTTAAATGGAGATGGATGCAAAATCTTACACTTGAGTTCAGAAAATTAACTTCACACCTACAAGATGAGGAAAATGTGGCCAGTCTAGCTAATCTAGACAGCTAGAGATATTAGTATCGAAACCTCAATATGTAGGCCAATGGTATGGCATGGAGCCAATAAAAAGCTATTGCAATTTTAGGTTGAATTTAGAGAAAATGACATCTAAAATTAGAGAGGAAAGTAAGAAGTTCACTGTACTGTATCTTGATCAGATCAAGTTTGGAATATAATGTTTGGTTCTAAGATACCACATTTTAAGTAAGGCATGGATGGGACACTCGGGAGAGTATCCAGAGGAAGAAAACCAAAAACTAGGAATAACCTATTATTTAATCTGTAGAAGACTGATGGGGGTCATGGGGGTTGCCTAGAAGTATCTAATAGGTTGTCATGTGAAAAGGGGATAATCTGCTGTGTGACCCTGGGCAAGTCACTTATTTGGAGAAGGAGGAGGAAGAAGAGGAGGAGGAGAAGGAGGAGGAGGAGGAGGAGGAAAGAAAAGGGGATAATCTTTGTCATCCCTGATCTCAAAGGGAAGAACTAATAATAATGGATAAAAACTGTGGGGGGGAAAAAGCAGATTTAGGTTTGATGTAATAAAAGAATAACTTTTTAATAATTATGGTTATCCAAAAATATAATTAGCATTCAAAGTTAATATTTCCTCCTCTTTCATCCCCCCGTCATCACTAGTGATTCTTAAGCAAAGGCTGGATAACCATTACTGAGTACACTGTAGAAGAGATTCTTGTTAAGGTATGTGTTATACCACAGGGCCTCTGCTACCCATTTCAAAGCTGGGATTTTTTTATGTATATATATGAAACAAAAGAAGAATATACCTGTACTAGCACTACACATATAAGTAGGACTGGTGACTGCCTACACAATGGAAATTGAGGTGTGTCAAAAAAATTCACCTGACCCCAAAATACGTACTAGACTGGAATGCCAAGTACATTAAATTCCCATGTTAGTCACTTCTTGAAGTATAAAAAGCACCTGTCAAAAGTAGAAATGGCTACCTGGAAGCCAAGAACCATACATTGTGCTTAACAAATGTTTCTTTATAATTAAGTCAGTATCGGCCATTAATATCTTAACCACAAATTAATTTATCAGATTAAGTAACACAGAAGCTAGGTACATGCCATTTCCCTGTTGGAATAGTTGGAATAGGATGCAGGCCAGGTTTAACAGAATAGAGTAATGAGTAAGGTCTGAAATATAGGATGCTATATTATATGCAAATCTATATGGAATGCCCCATATAGCTCATCTTTAGCAGTCATTAGGATAAAGGAATAAGTGGTAAATACAGTGGGAATGAGCTGCAAAAAATTGGAAGTGATAGAAAAGTTACTGAAAGGAAAATGAAGGAGATTATTAAACAAACTACCCTCTCTATCCAATTTTGCCTCAGGCCAGGTAATATTTAGAGAAAAACATCTCAGAGAGGTAAAATCGATAGAAAACATAGCACTTAAAATCATTTGATACGTCGGCATGACTTAACTTGGAACTACTGGGAACTACTGTATGTTATCACCATTTTATTATTCAGTAACTTGCCATTAAAAAAGCTTCTTTTTTCAATTTTTCTTTGAATTAAAATTTAATATCTGACTACTTAATTGGAATGAATTATCCTTAACTAAAAAGATATTTTTAAAGCATCATAACCGTGAATGAGCTTTTAAATATTCTTCTTTTATGCACAAATAATAAATTATTGCAGCACTTAATAATAAGTTCAAGATAAGGTTTTAAAAAATAAGTAAGGGCTCAAAATAACTTGTACAGAATAGAGAAAGTGTTTCTCACCTCAGTTTTGCAACTGGACAAAATGAATTTGCCTACCTCAGGCCTTCTTAGTTGCTTCATAAAGAATGCACACAAATACAAAAATTAACTAACCTTGGACTTTTAGATTTTTAACTATTTGATTTCCTAACCTGACCACACAAATCGAGAAATCCAGAGATAAAAAAATCAAAGTTCTCAAATCATGATAAGATGAATATTAGAACCCTAAAAAAGAGATCCCTCATTACTGATGTCCTTATTTCTTGCCATTCATATTTAAAATACCTCAATATATCATGATGATCATTTCTTCAATATTACCACTGAGTCCATCTTGTCCTTATCTTCACATCAATTCCACATGGCCTTGAACCCAATGTGTTGAGGTCTTCCCTGGAAGCTATGGACATTTTATGGGAACCAATGCAGCACCCAAGTTGCCCAAATGTAACTGACTTCCCACAATTGTTCAATAAATCTTTATTGAGCTCGTTTTACATTCAAGGCACCACACTAGGTATAGAAAACACAAAGATAAGAATAAAAATCTTTGCTTCAAGGAACTTCAAATCCACTGCTCCATGAGTGAATTGTATTGTTCAGTCCTTTCAGACAGACCACTGATTTCATTAGTATCAAGTATTCTAGATGAAGAAACTCCTTCTATCAATGCAGATTAAAAGGGGTCAGCAACTCAAGAGTTTTAGAAAATGACTTAGAACCTCTAGACTCACATCTTCATTTTCTATCAGGAATTTTTACCTATATGCCCCCATGATACCTGAAAGTCTAAAGGTCTAAAATCAATTTTGAAATTTCTTTCTAAATCTATTTTTCCCTTTGACTTTACTAATTCTGCTATGCTGTTATCATTTATGGAACACTTACTCAACATTTGAAACTCTGGGTTTCTCATAGTTTCTTCTTTGATCTTCACCTCACATATTTAATCAATTGCCAAATTCTGTTGATTCCACTTTTACAAGATGGCTCATATCTCACCCATTCTCTCTATTCCCACAGTGGCCAGATTACAGGCAATACAATCAGCCAGAGTATTGCAAAAGCACCCTCACCTCTGCTTCACAAAATCCCCAGTTTCTTTTAATACCACCTCCCATAGTAATCAGTCCCCCACCTCCTTCCCTGGTTAGCATTCTTGTGAAATCACTTTGCATGTATTGTATTTATTTCCTTTGGAAGAGTTCTATTCTCCCTCAGTAAAATAAAAACTTCTTGAGGCTAAAGACTAGTTTTTCATCTCCGAATGCAGTAGCATGGAGCCTCATATTTAACTAGTATCTGAATGGACGTTAACCTTCACAAGAAATAACATTTATAGGACAGATTGCCATCAAAAACATAAAGGTAACGTACTAAGAGATTAAAATATCTTCCTGCATAATAACTAAATATACAAGCTCTGATTTAAAGAGTATAACCAGCAGAGGAAAAAAGTAACTGTGACGAATAGATCCTGACATAAAAACACAAATACAGCCTAAAAGTAAAGCATGAAGGCTGCCATTTATTGACCTTATAAAATATAAAACCTTTTCCACTCTAGCTGACAGCTTATACTGGCTTGTTGCTTCAAATCCAAGGTCTGGTAAATGTGGGGATATTTATAACATGTGACTTTCCCTTCAGCCTCCCTTCTCTTTACATGGAAAGCCAAAACAAAACCATAAGAAGTATACTTATAAAATCATAAGCCATACACTATAATAGGTAAACAAAAGCCCTTTAACATCAGAGGCCACAAAGGAACAGAAAATTAAAAAGCAAATCATAAACAGCTGCATTTCCCCTACCAGTTGTTTACATTTCTTAGGCATCCACTCTTAAAAAATATTCCCTATGTAGATGAAAACATTCTGTACTTTGAGAAGGGTAAAAGAATGATGTGAGTTTTAAAATATTATACAGTTTACATATAAACAGAGTTCAGCTTATGCATATTACCCCATTGGTAACTAAACTGAAAGTGCTCAAAAGGATGGCTCTATAATTAAGAATGTTAATTATCATCATTTACAGAAATATCTAACAACTCCCACCTTATTAAAAACAAAAAATAAATCTATCTTAAAAAGTATGTGTTTTCCTAGATACTCCAGACAGTATACAATTCATGCAAAATTAGCTTAGCCAAAACACAAACAAAATGTAAGTCACATTCTTTTTCCAAATTAATCTAGATTCTCTTCTTCTCTGTATGTCTCTCTTCTCCTTTTCTTCAAGGCACTCATGGATTGTGGGCCCCACTAATTGTTATACTCAAGAGATTATAAATCCCCTTCCCCACAATAGAAGATACCTTTAACCAGAACTATCTGTGGTTATTGTTTTGATGTTTCAGAACACCAAACCTAATATAATAGGGCACTAAACCCAAGTAAAATATATACATATTTATATAGACATGAATTTCTGGAACCAATGTAAGGTCTAAAAAAAAAGTCCTAGAGTAAGGAAAATTACAATTTCATATGATCCTCTGTCTTTTAATCTTGCTGGAATGCTTGTTTTATATTTAAAAAACCAAAAGTCTATTCAATATAAAAAGTTACGTTATTTAAAAAGGAAGGAAAGCATCTTTCCATTTGGTTTTTGCCAATCTAATCTTTCAAAACTGACTTCCCTCTGGAAAATTTCTCTGATTAATGACATCCCACTACAATTATTCTTTTATTTTCAATCTCCAGCTCACTTCTATATTTTGGGTATCTTATTTCGTGTTTTTTGCTATGTTGACATGTAATTCTTTTTGAGCATAATTACTTGGTTTCTGATTTAGGATGTAAGCTCTAGTAAGGCTGAGGTTCCTTTACCTCTTCATCATTATCTACTCTAGTATCTGGCACACAATAAGTTTCTAATAAACTAGTCATTAATTTCTTTTCTACCAAACCTAACAGAAACAATACCTAACTTTTAGGGGAAATCACTTCATATTAATTAAAAACCAGACGTAAACAAAAATAGCATCTAGGCAGCTAGAACAAATGCCAGAAAACTCAAGCACTTTACTCATGGGAAAATCCTTTGGATTCTCATTCAGAGTTTACCCTTAGTCTATACACAATTCTAATAAGCTTGATGATCTCTTTTCTAGACCAGAAGAGACAAAACAAATAGCAAGACAGAAGTTAATCAATCATTTAGTCAACAAGTATTATTAAGTACCTAATAAGTGCCAAGGAGAAGGGAGCTATTAGAGGTAGACAAAAGAACAGGAAAGTTGTCACATTGTGAAGAAAAAGACATAAAAGTTGCAAAAGAAACCACAAAATTCAAAAAGAATTAAATATAGGATAACTACCTATATATACTTTGATGGATCCAAGACCAGTACTAAATTATGTTCATAATGACAACTTAGACTATTCAAAAGAAATTAAACTATGTTTGGTGGATACTAATTAAGGACACAAAAACCTGAGTTATTACACAACTAGTTAAACAATCTAGAAGAAGGGTCTCAAAGATGGGGGAAGGTGATTTTTTTTTAACCATGGGTCACTCTTAACTGCCACATATGACACAATTTTCTGATTATAAAAACCACTCACTGAGGTTTGTATTGGGAGGATCCATGATCTATTGAAATTCTTCTAACCTTAACTGCCCTTATACACTCTCTTCCCAGGAATGATTCCTTACTCCATTCCTTTCTGATCAGCATGACATTCTTTCCTTAGATTCTTTCCAGCTAAGATACTGATCATTCCACTGTCTATTTTATCTTGTCTTCCAATTTAATTCAATAAAGGTTGGGCCCAAAGCAACTTCGAGTTTTGCCCACTGAAGTTGCCAGCAATATCTGAAATAAAAGTTTTTCTAATCCATGGCGAATGAACTGTGGATGTGTCATGGCTATAAGTCAGCGAAACAGGCTAATGCTGTTAAGAGAGGCAGAGTCCATGAGTAAGGAAAAGTGATAGGTCCACTGCACTTTGCCTTGATCAGACAACATCTGTAATGTTGTGTGGGAACCTTTAAGAAAAGAGTAGTGATTGTGTGATCCTGGACAAGTCACTTACCCCCAATTGCCTCTAGAAAAGAAAGAAAAGGAAGGAAGGAAGGAAGGAAGGAAGGAAGGAAGGAAGGAAGGAAGGAAGGAAGGAAGGAAGGAAGGAAGGAAGGAAGGAAGGAAGGAAGGAAGGAAGGAAGGAAGGAAGGAAGGAAGGAAGGAAGGAAGGAAGGAAGGGAGGGAGGGAGGGAGGGAGGGAGGGAGGGAGGGAGGGAGGGAGGGAGGGAGGGAGGGAGGGAGGGGGGGAAGGGGAGGGAGGGAGGGGGGAAGGGAAGGGAAGGGAAGGGAAGGGAAGGGAAGGGAAGGGAAGGGAAGGGAAGGGAAGGGAAGGGAAGGGAAGGGAGGGAGGGAGGGAAGATAGTGATTTTGGTGTAGGATTTCAGAGGAAGGCAACCAGATATACCAGAACTTGCCAACAAGACTCTGAAGTTGATGAGTTAGAATGTTATATCTCAGAATACTTCCAAGTTGCTCACTTGGCATGATGTCACAAAAGGGATTCGTGGATCCTCTGTAACTAAAATTAAGCACAGGTAACCTTAAAATTACAAAGGTACCTCTAAATATGAGTACTCTACATATCTGCTGGTGAGAAGATATTGTCAATAACCTTTAAAAAAAAAAAAAGCAAAACAATTTTCTGCAGCTTTAATTCTAGTTTCTAGGTCCAAGTGGGATTGATAAGAATGTATCACAAACTAAATCTAAAGTTATTCTTTAAATGGACTAAAATATTAAAATCTTAGTATAGTTTTTTTTTGTTATTCTATCACGAAAGCTACAGAAAACAATTTATCACAGTAGAAGGCAACCCAAAGAACTGATTTTAGAAATAAGAAAATTATGCAAAGCAATTACAAGGCCATTAACACACAGCCAATCTCAGAATGCCATGTGCTTGATTTTAATATTGCAGAATTCAAATTAACATAAATCACATATCTTAGGTGAGTAGAATCATGTAAAATGTGTTGGGAATACATTTAATACAGATATTTCTCTTTCAACAGGATTTTCATTTGAAGGAACTCTTTTGAACCCTTACCAATAAATTAACTTTTTCTACTTGGTCTTCTACTAACATTAACATAATAACAAACATACACTGTAATGGAAAAGCTAAGGAAATTATCTAGATACTAATGACATTTTTCTTAAAATGGGGAGAGTGGAATGGGCAAGAGGCAGAATGTAAGCTCTATGAGGGCATGGACTTTACATTCACCTTTGTATTCCTAATAACCAGCACAGAACCTGGCACACAGTAGGCACTTAAAGGTTAAATCAGGAGTTCTTAACGTGGAGTTCAAGAACTTTTAAAAAAATATTTTGAAAACTTTTTTCAGTATGGTTAGTTTCCTTTGTAATTCCTTGTATTTTATTTTATGCATTTAAAAGCATTATTTTGTGGACTTCATAGGCTTCACCTGACTGTCACAGGGGTCCATCATGCATATACAATAGGTCAAGAAGCCCTTGTCTAGATGAATATATATTTTGCTTTATCTGAAGCATTTACTTAATGGGGATTAAGCTCGGATTTGGCAACTGGGAAAGCCAAAAACATATACACTAAAATATAATATTGGATTGGATTATTTGTCATCTGGGGGGGAGGTAGGGAGAAGGGAGGGAAATTTGGAATACAAGGGTTTGCAAGGGTCAATGTACAAAAATTATCCATGAAAATAAAAAGCTTTAATAAAAAATATAATATTGGGCTGACTCTTCCTTTTACTTCTAAAAAACTATAATGTCCCTTTAAAATACCTTCCTGTGCAAGATATCATCTAATAATCTAATCTACAGTTAAGAAAAAGAATACAAAGATATATATATATATATATATATATATATATATATGTATATATCTACATATATTTTTTCTATATATAAGGAAAAGAATTGGGGAAGACAGAGAAAATGTCTCTAAATTAATATATAAATAAAAATTCATAGAATAGAAAATGCAATCTAAAACTGATACTTTTAAGTGGGAATCATTTTGAAGTTATAGCCAAGTCATACAACTTAAAAATATTTCTGGAGACATTTGTATTCCATGTAACTTTAGCTAATGATTATGGAATACGAGAAGCTGTTGAAATTATAAATTTCTTTTCTCTTTGGTCCGGAAGATGACCCAGAAAGGCCCTCCAGAGGACAAGGGAAAAAAATATGCTTCCAGTATCTAAAATTGCATAGTATAAGGAAAAAAGCATTACACCATGACTCAAAGACAAACCAAGAATCAGCACCATCAACAAATGGTTCATATTGAGCATCCATGTGGCTTTTAAAACATATTCCAAAAAAATATGACTTCATAAGCCTGAGGGGGGAAAAAAAACCCAGACTGGATTTTGGTAAATGCAGTTTCCTTTGAAGCAAACAATGCCCAAAGACAAAAAAAAAAAAAAAAAATTGTGAGGTCCAAAGCTATTGTGCTCTAAAAGCACATTCTTTCTTTTTCTTTTTTTTAACTTGTTAAATGTATCAGCTTGAAGTTCTTCAGCCTAGAGCTACAACAAGACTTTAAACATACATACTATTAACTATGGCAGCTGGTAAGTGTCCTGAAACAATAACCGCTGAACAGCAGCTGTAGCAAATCAAATTCGGAAACCCTGTAGCACCTCCTATATTTTGGTATGCATTGACATTTATTTCTGCACTGAAACTGAATGAAGGTCACATGAGTGGAGAAGAATGGTTTTGGCCAAAGCAGATACATCTTTCCAAACCCATTAAAGCCTCCAACAAACCAATCTCTAAAAAGCATGCACAGAGGGACGATCAAGACCAATCCTGCCACTAGTGATGGTGTTTTTCTTGGGATTGAAGAACAATATGGGATATCAGAAGTCATTATAAAATGTCAGTACTTGAGGAGTGCCATGTGTCACCAAACCAAGAAAATATGTTGAAATTCTTTGGCTAATATAACTATATTGGAACATCTGCACATAGTCATGCAAAGAAGCAAAATGATCCATGTTATATACAATTAACACTGCTCAGGCTTGATGAAAACTTGATACTTTTTTTTTACTTAAGTAAATTTGGAAATTGAATTAAAACCCTCAAAAACCATAAGCATGGTTTTACTGAATGAAACCATTTAAAAATAAATGAAAACTTTCATTTTGCTTTGATAAGATTTTTCACTAGAAGCTTCTTTCTATTTCTTATGAAGGTGAAAATATTTTAAAATAAATTATTTGAAAAATGGTAACTTGAAAAGTATCCTATGATTGACAAGTAAAATAACATCCTACTTTATATTTGATTACAAATACATAAGAACATACCTTCTTTAAAAATTTTTTCCTTGATCCTTAAAAATATAACCTATCATCTATTTATACCCTTGTTGATCTGGGATATCTTTATATCAAAAACAAGCCTTCAACACACTTCTACAAGAGTATGTGGGCACAGTTGGGATAGATTTTGGTGCATATATATATATATATACATATATATATATGTGTATATATATATATATATATATATATATATATATATATATATATATATATATATATAAAGCATGCATGCAGAGAGATATACTCTGCTGTCCCACTTCCTACTTCTAATAACAAGCCCCTTCAGGTTTAGTCATTATAACTATCAACATAAGCATCAACAGTTTCATAAAAACTTTCTTTTCCATTATGAAACAGTTAAGGACAAAATAATAATATTAATAATAACTAGAATGAAGATAGTAGATTAATGTTTACAAAGCATTTTCCTAATATTATTCAATTTAATCTCACAAAAATCCTGAGAAGTAGCTGCTAGCATTATTCCAGTTTTAAATGAGAAAACTGAGGTAGGGAGAGGTTAAAGACTTAATAGTAAGTATCTGGGGTGGGATTTGAACTGAAATGAACTGAATCCAGATTTAACCCTCTTTCCCTACCTATGTTACATAACACTTTCTCAAAAGTCAAGTCAACAAGCAATTATTAAGCATATATTATTTGTCAGGGACTGTGATACAAGATGGAAAGTAACTTACCAGCAGAAATGCCTCCCAAAATCTAAGATGTCACTTACCAGAATCTTGGAATATATATATATATATATTCTGAGGAAGGAAATCTTTGCAAACTATTCTATGTAAACTGATGCTGAAACCCAATATACCGCAACAGCCCAAGTATACCTGTGCATCCTCAACAAAACCCAGCAATTACTAGGGTTTTCCACAGTGCTTCAATGAAAACTGATACTTTCATGTTGTGACATTGGGTTATCAATGTGCAACTAAACATAGAAGCCAAGTTAATTACAATCAAGAAAAATCCCCTAAATCCATGTAGATAACAATGCTTCAATTCCCTGCATCACAAGGCAATGTAACATATACATGGGAGCTATTTATGACATGTCATCAAGAATATGAATATACTATCAACCCTTGGTTACTAAAGGACAGGGACAGGTGTGGATTCAAAGTACTGGCTATCAAAAAATCATTTACATTTGGTTGAATAATATAGTGAATGTGTTTGGGAGATCTAAATTTTAATAGAGATAGATTATTATATTGGTAATTCATTTCGAACTAAACCCAATATCAAATAAAGTTGGCAAATGGTCCATCTTGTTTCCCCTTTTACCCATTCTTAATTTCTCCCAACAGTTTACTCAATATTGGAATCAGACTACAGCCATATTCTCAAACTTTAAGTGAGCAAAGGCCTCCCAGCATACAAAGTACAATGTCAACAAATCAATTAATCAATGAGCATTTATTAAACACCAACTATATTATGTGTTTTTAGCCTCTTGCTCCCCATTCCACCCAAAAAAAAAAAAAAAGAAATTTGCCTCTAAAGGAATTTCTATTCTATCCAGGAAGAGGAAATGTCTCGAACTTCCAAGACTCACTGTTTATACTCTGCCAATCAAATGTGGAGGATTATATCTAAGATTAGCCAGAATTAAGGAAAAAATTTAGGAAACATGAAAAAATATATAGAATATTAATAATATAAAAATAATATGTTATAATAATATTAATTAACACATGACATTTTATTTTAATTCTCAGTTTTGTGGAACTTCATAATTCTAAATATTTTTAACCAAAATCACACCTTACTGTATTAAATGGGCAGTGTGTACCTAATCAAAAGCAAATAAATAAGAACTACCATCAATAAAGGAGAAAGGCTAATGGTAGAATCAGGCTTTTAGACCTAGAGAAGACCTCAAAATTTCTCTCAAAACCTCTCATTTTGTGGACAAGAAAATCTAAAGTTGAGAGCTCAAATATCAAAGGCAAAGCCTGAACTCAAACCTTGGTACTCTGACTCCAACTAATTAAGTAATAAACATTTATTAAGCCCTTACTGTGTATGTTATCTCTCTAGATAGGAACAACAAAGTAAAATTAGACTTAGTAGGAGGAAAAACTCTTCAAACTACTCAAAAGTACTAACCTTGGGAGTTAGTGAATTTTTGCTCACTGAAGGTCTTGGCAAAGATTGGCCTGATAGGTTTGATGTACATGGAATTCTTCTTTATGTATGGATTAGATTAGTTATATGGGTTCTGTAATGATTTCTGACTGATTTTCTGAATTTCATTCTGTTTAAAGAATTCATTTTTAAAGGGAAGCAGAATTTCTCTAAGACCCACTACCATTCAAAGAAGGGGACAGCCCGAGTGCTAAGGAATAAGACAGAGGCAACACTATCAATGCAGTCTGTGCTTACTGAGAAATATTTTTTAAATATAAATTATAGCTTTCAAAAGTTTCCATTTGGTTGCAACAACTGTCATTGCATTCTTTTCCCTAGGAGAAAAAAATCTAGATTCTTATCTGCTTTAATTTGTGAATTCAATTAAGTAATTTTAATATTCTCCTCTATGAATACTGATTCACCCCACCCCTATTAGAATACAGCATTCTGACCTGATAGCATCATCCTGCAAAGCTGAAATTATCAAAGATGAAATGATACCGTCAATGAAATACAAATGCCAACCTTCTAAAAGCTTCAACTCTGAAAGAATAGTCCAAAGGTCAAAGGTACATTCCCCAAATAATACAAATTATTTATTTAGGGTACTGGTGACATAATTTTAATAGCAATAACAATAATAGTGATAGTGCAAAAAAATGTTAAAGTAAATGAAAAACACCTTAAGATTTTACAAAAAAAAATTTACATATTTTACAAGCAAAGTGCTGAAATATTTGGACTACTTTAGAAAGTGAATTCTAGGCATAAACCCTAAAAATGCAAAGAAAGAACACTTCCACACCCAAAACACACTATTAACAGATGGTTTATTGCCAAAAAGAGCTATGAAATGTTAATTTTACAAAGCAGTCTCTCCCAAGAATGAACTTCACAAGGAAAGAATAAAATCAGAGAGCAATTGTATTCTATCATTATCTTCCTCCAAATGCTTTTAGAACAAAGCAAGTAATTTTCTGAATGAAAAGATAAAAAAAGGAGAAAAATCTTTAAAGGGGCAAAACTCACTACTTTGAACAAGAAAAGCAGAATTGGGGGAAATATATTCCTGAGTTCCTAGTTAGTTTCCACTTACCATTTTCTAAACATTTCCCATACTGGTCTATTTTTAGTTTCTTTTTATTCAAATTACTACATTTTTGGGGTTTTCTTTTTATACCATCTTGTGGCTTCTGCAGTCCTAAAATTATGCAAAACTCTGAAAGTACTGTATTAAGTCTCTCAGAGAAGGCTACTGCCCAAATTTGTGCCAAAAATATAACAAACAAAACCCACAAAAAATGCCATGGATGCCACATCTCAAATTTTGGCGGTCACCCCTCAGAAAGCCACTAGAAAGGAGAATGAACTTACCAACACACAAATCTTAAATTTGAATGGATTTTTTTTTCCAAAGGAAGATATCTTTCTTCCAAATAGCACAATGAAAGCTTTAATAACCATACATCCTTCATCAGAATTGCTCAATCCAACAAAATAAAATTGTATCAAAGTCTTTGTGGTCTTCTCTCACTCTTGGGCTTTTATGATATCAACCAACTCTTCATTTGAGTCCATTTTTCTCATCCACATAAAAATAACTATTATCTTGTTCTTTTAGAAATTACCTAAAATTTTTTAAGCTCTTAAGTTACACATATACACACACATTTTTCTCCCACACATCACTTCAAGTTTTAAAACTAAGTCTTTCTAAAACAATATCTTAAGCTATTCACTGATGTAAGAAATATCTACCATAAATTCTAACTCCTGATATTATTCTTGAAATCACTGTGCTTTTTAATATAGTGTGTTTTTTTTTCCTGTCAAAAAAAATCATCAATTGACCTTTAAGTTCCTTGTATCTGGAGAATGAGGGCTAGCTAAATAGTTTTTTTTTTTTTTTTTTTTTTTTTTTTTTTGCTGAGGCAATTGGGGTTAAGTGACTTGCCTAGGGTCATACAAGTAGGAAGTGTTTTGAGACCACATTTGAACTCAGGTCTTCCTGATTTCAGGGCTGGTACTCTATCCACTACTTGTCACTTAGCTGCCCAAATAGTATTAAAATTAGAATTAAGTCTCCTTCATAGTAAAGAGGAAATAATGGCATGAGTAACCCTGAAGAACTGATAATCCAACCACCATATCTGTACTATGCTTAAAAATGAAGAGTGAAACTTCATAAAAAATACCCAAAAAAGAGGATTCCCATAAAAGCACTAAAAAATATTTTAGAACTATCATATCTTAGAGTTAAGAGACATCAAAATGATTTCCAAATTCCAGCTCCAAAGCCTACTTGTTTGGGGAAATATTCAATACAAAAAACTATCAGTACACAAAAATTATTTGGGCAGAATTTGACTTGTACTGAATACTGGAATATGCATGTCATTGAAGACTGAGGAAAGATGCACAATATTAAAAAAAAAGATTTAAAAAATCACTTACATTTGGAATGTGGTCAGAAAAGTGCACTTTTATTGTATGGACAGAGATCAGAAACTAGATTGTGGTCAATGCAAAAGCCACGTAAGGCCAATCCCCTGCCCCTACTCTCTTTCTCCCTAAAATTTCTTTTCTGCTTGGTTCTATCATCTACATCCAAGCGGACAATAAATGGGGCAACAGGAGAATGAGAACCCCAGCTCTCTGTAGACAATCCATCCAGTAGAAAAAATATTTGCAGCTGACTCGAACAATAGCTGACTCTATGGAAATCTGGTGAATATCTTATATGGGAAAGTGGGATGTATGTTTCAGACAGCATTTAGTTCAAAATGATCAATTTTTAAAAATAACTTGGTAGTTTGTAGCATGAACTAAGGAAGCAAAGAATATACAATTAATCTCAAATCAGCTAATTGGCTTTCCAGAGAAAAATAATTTACCAAGATCACTGGTTAAGCCTTCTAATTCCAGTCAGTCTAATGAGGGATAATGGAAAGATAATGTGTTACATAACTCAAAGTTACTCTCACATCACCATTGGAAAACTCACTTAAAGTACAGGCATGTGGTCTATTAATCTGTACAAGTCTCACTTATGTATAAATTATTTCAAGGAGTATAGGGGAAAGGAATGGGCATTTACATAGCACCTACTATGTGCCAGGCATTGTGGTAAGCGTTATACAAATGTTATCTTGCTACCTAATACTTCAAAGAGTACAGCTCCTTGAGATGAGATATTTGGTTGCCTTTGCATACCTGGTCCAGGAGCTGAAACATAGAAAGTACTCAGTAAACAGTGAACTATTGAATTGATGGGGATCAATGACATTATTTTCATAAGTGGATCCCAAAGCAACTGATCACAATAACAATCATACAATTTATTCCAAAATCAAGATCAAATATTGACCCACATATATCAATCAGTGTGCAGAACAGGAAACTATTAGCCATCTAATTGATTTTTCTACAAAATCAGGTACAGTAAGAGACACAAATTAACTGTTCCCTGGGGATATAAAGTAGTATATGGTTTATCATCAGTTTTAAAGCACTGAGTAGGGGATGCCATCATAAGGAGACCCTTTTGTACCCACCTTATTTCTTGTTATTCTGAATGCCAAGAACTTGTCAGATTTTACTGGCATGAGGAACTTCTTCCACCTATGAAGACTCCAATCCTTCCAAACTTTTAGATTTTAGGGATTATGGGAAGGTTGAAAGAGTTTTAGCCCCTGGTCACCCAGTATCAGAAGGAGAATCTGAGGTCAGATTCAACATGGAATCCATTCCTCTACATTGTCTCTGTCACATGGAATCATAGTAGGGAAATGTTAAGATGAAATGTTAATATTGCAGGCTTCAAATATATTTACTTTTAAAAACAATACTAAACAAGTTGGTATGAATGATGGCAACAATCCCTGGTAAAAATTCATGTTTTATTTCCATTGCATAAAAAGATCAGTCACCTGGCACTCTATCATTTAACAGGAATGTTGGTGGATGATTTCACTTGTCCCTCAAGACTTAGTAAAGATGATACCGTAAACATTCAGATACCCATGGGGAGCGCATCAATCCAATGGTGGATGGAAGACACAGATTGTTGTATGCTAAAACAACTCTGATGTTCCTATACTTTCACACATGAGAAGTAATTGGAAACTTGCTCTAAGGTTTAGTCACTGTGGCCTTTTTTTGAGGATTGGTCCATACCAAGAGATCGAGGGAAATGGAAGAGGCTGGGGAAAACCAGATTCATCTAAGGATTCCTTTAAGGTTTCTGTAAACTATCTACCTGAGGTCTATCCAAATCAATCTGCTTTCCACTGAGTTCTCCAAATTCTGAGGCAGCTCCGTAAGCCTCCAAAGTGGCAGTTTTTAACCAAAGGAGACACCTCAAAGAGAGGCCTTTCTGAGGCAAGTTAGTGATCTAAATGAGACATCTCCAAATGCTTCAAAGCTGTGGGGAATTCCACTTCTCACTCTCTGCAGTACATAAGAAATTCTTATCTTTGAAAGGAAAGACCCTTCTCTATTTTTTCATTTCTATTTTGAAAGTAGCATCAGAGAATTATAAGATTTCTTGCAAGATTAGATACCCTCAGCTCACTTCCATGACTGGGGAACATACTGCAGGAGGCTTTGAATTGGAACCCATATAAGCCACCCCATACCTCCCATAAAAGCAAACAATGCACGCAGAATACTATTAAAATCTAATTCATCTATTACTGTTTTTGGTGAAGTGGGGAGAAATAAACTTTTTTTTAAAGAAAGAGTTATACCTATTTTTAGATACCTCATCTCTCATATAGGATTTTCCTATACTTAAAAATGATGGCTAACCAGTGCTCTGAAATGTGGTTATAGAATTAAACCAAAGCTAAATGGCATAATATAGGGGAGATTAAAGTAAAGTAAAATAAAACTTTGGTTCCTAAAACATACAAGTTTCCACAAGGTGCCAGTCTTCTGGCAGCTAAGTGTTATCAGCAAATCTAAATTTAGATTTCATACCCTAAAAACCACTCAATATAAGAGTTCAAAAATAAGTGCTAATCTAAAAATAAGGGCCAGGAGAGTAATAGGTTATTTCAGGTGACATGGAAGGGAGGGGGAAAGAACTAAACAAAATCTTCTTGCTAAATCCTAATTTTAATTCAATATCCAGAAGGCTACTTGTATTAGAAGTTTCAGGAAAAAAAGGATCTGATTCATTCATAATAGAAACCAAAGTAGAAGAGTCAGTTAAGCTAACTAAAGTGCAGACCAGGGTAGCCTAGGATTTAGGCTATTAGCTCATCAAAAGTCAGACAAAACTGGGATGAAGCTTTGCAGACTGAGTCCCAAGAAGTCCACACCCAATACCTAGATGGACTGGTTTCTCAGGCATGTATCTCAGGGGCTAGGATGACATAATGGGGCACGGCTAGAGATGAAGCCATCTCGTAGTAACCCCCTTACCAACCCAAGTAAGGCTCTAATTAAGGGATATAAGGAACTCTAACTATGAAGATTCAGTCCAGATGTGGTTGGTTGGTTCACATGCAAGTATGCGACTCTGTGGTTTAGTTTGTTAATGCATCACCAAAAAAGGTATGGCCCAAAAGTTTGTAATGAGAAGGCTTTTCCTTCCCTACCTTCCACACATGCAAAATGATTTCTAGAATGAATGACATGGAACTTCCCAACTGG
Organism: Sminthopsis crassicaudata; assembly: GCF_048593235.1. NCBI lineage: Eukaryota > Metazoa > Chordata > Mammalia > Dasyuromorphia > Dasyuridae > Sminthopsis > Sminthopsis crassicaudata. Next base: position 54,610,028 of record NC_133619.1, on the reverse strand, counting down.
AAAAGATGTTAGGCTCTCATCTATCTAGTAGCAGGCATTTTGGGAGGTTTTGTCACACAGAATAATCTTTTCAACAAGTACATTATTTAGTCACACTTTTCCAATGTTATTATTCCATATGAACCTAAAAAGTAATAAACACAAAATCATTTATAAAGTCCATAGAGAAAAGTGCAGCCAATGGATGGACTAAGTTATTGAAGCTTTTCTCTATCATGATGAATTGTTTGGGAGAACTCTTTAGACTTCTAAACTATTTAGTGACCTTAAAAATATTGAAATCATTAGTAGATGTCTCTCTGACAATTATTAAAGAAGTTTGGGTGTCTTGCGAAACTAAGCCTACTTCAAGTCAGCAGGACTATCACCAGAACTTAGCATCCTTACTTTGACCCATTCCTCCACTACTACTAAAATCAGGTTACGATAGCAGGTATTGATATTGTAATCAATAACAGGTACAATATTAAGGTCATTCTTAATCTCTTTTATGCAACTATGCTAGAAAGCTGGCTGAGAATATGAATACTCATCTCAATATTATCATAAGCCATTGAGATCTTTATTCAGGAATTGCTATATTTAGGTAATTACACTCTTACAATAGTCCTACATAATAATATGGCACTTGACAGAGCTGGCACCAAATTGCAGACTAGCAAAAATTCTCGAGATACTTATGATTGTTTATCAGTCAATACCCAGAAAAAGGTGATCGCTGGGAATGCAAAACTGAATACTGTCACTCAGAGCATCCCATTTGGGAAGTTCACAATCTACTTGAGCTAGGGAACTGACAAATCAAGGGAAATGCAACCAAAGTAACCCAGAAAGAATCCTCTTTGAGATCAGAATCATACCTAACATACAGAACTTACTGATCTGTGGTAGTACCTAACCAGAAACCAGAAACAAGTGAAGAGCCCAGACATGCTTGTGATAGATGCCATATTGGGATTCCAAAGAGTTTCATAAACACTGTCATATGGCAGTGTGAACATACTACAGACAGTGCACATCTTCAGCCCAACAACCTATCATGATGAAACTCAGGTACTTTAACAAGGCTATCATTTAAGTGGTAACACCATTGCTAAATGGGAAAAAATTCACCCTAGTCATTATCTCCAGGCTACTTCAAATGTAAGATTCCAAGAATCCAGGTAACTCTAAGAACAAGTGCCAGGTCAATCAAAAGAGAGGAGTCTGACTCCACTTCTGATAGGTGAGTAAGTCTGGGTAATTAACAAATAGCACACGTTCCTATTACATTAAGAAAAATATACAATTTTTCACAGTCTTACTTCTTATGAAAGTAGAGGGTTTAAGCCTTAAATTGTAAAATTTAAGTATCAATGTTTGCTTTTCTTGATAAAAGCACTCTTACTACATATCTTTAACAAAATATTCATGTGAGAATGCTAATCATGAAAGTCACTACATATACCTAAACATAATTTGATATATAAATGCCTGTAACTAAAAAAGGTGACTAGAGCTGTGCCTTAAGATACTGAAATTTAGGGGGTATTTTCACTACATCAGCAGAGATAAACAACTAAACTTAGGGCTCAGTTAGCAAGAATAATTCATGAAAATAACTTCACATACAACAACAGTTGTCTCCCCACCATATCCTCATGGTATCCCAAGGTCTTTCACCCAAAGGGGTCTTCTGTCTCTAAGTCTCTCTGAGTTCCTTCCTCTTTGCCCCAGCTATATTTTTGAGTGTCTTTTTGGGAACAGACATGCTTTAGATTAACTGTATTTGAGATAGTGTAGAATGTTAAAAAGAATATAGGAAACTCAATTCTATTTTTGCCACCAATTCAACTGGATCTTAAACAAGCTGAAATCTCTGAAAATCAGTTTACTCATCTGTAAAATGAAGACATCTTTCTCAATTCTAAAATTAGATACAGACATGACAAATGTAGCTGGTATGATCCTGCACACAATGGGAATTCATTATAACTTCTATTGTTGAGTAAAATCCATTTTTGTAATTTTTTTTAATTTTTAAAATTAAAAAAAATTATGTTGATTGTTCCCAATTTAAATGTCAGTGTCAAAACAGAGTGGCTGCCATCATGGCATGGTACAATGTGACTATCTCCAAAATTTAAAGCTGGGTCCAGAGTTTGTTGAATTAGCTCTCCAGTACTGTAACTCCTATGGCTTAATTAGTTCATGTTCATGTCATGAACTGGTTAGTTTTGGACACATTTCTAACCCCACAAGTATTCTGCACTCTTTAACAAGTTACTGGTTAGTTTTGGACCTCACAAGCATCCTGTACCTTTTAAAAGACTGCTTTAATCTCTGAAAAAATCCCGTCAGCACATGATCAGTTGTATATGTCTGTTGCATTATTCTGCTGAGATATAGTTATAATGCACCCTCATCAATATATCAGCCCATCAAAGTGAGGACCCATCTGTCAATCCAACAGATCTATCCTACATCAAAATCAAAAACAATTATAACTAACTGTCCTTTGCTAGTAGGTCAATGATGCTGAATAGCTGCCCATCTGGAAATGGCTCTTTTCCCCCCTTGTTTCCTTTAACTTTACTCAACTCTGTCCTTCCTTCTGGTTCTGTAATCAGCTATTTTGGGTAAATTTTGACATAAACATGAACTGATTAAGCCACAAGAGTTACAATTTTGGAGAGCTAACTGAATGAACTCTAGACCCAGCTCTAAATTTTGGGGGCAGCCACGTTGTACTATGCCCTGAATGGCAGCCTCTCTGTTTTGACACTGACAAATTTAAATCAGGAACAACCAACAGCAGCCCATATTTAAGGATTTTTTTTTCCCTTTCTCAGGATAGAAACATATGAACAAACACAAAAACACAAACAGCAGCCAACACTATCAAAGTTACTCTAATTATAGTGAACATGCAAGAAGAAACAATATCTGGCCAACTTCTCCCCTCTCCCGTTCTCTTCTCACACCCTTCCTTTCTCTGTGGGGCCGGTCAGCTGTGCAGGTCAGATTTCTATGACCAAATTCAAACAGCTGACCCAGCTAGCCAGAGGAAATCAGCATTGCTCTGGAATGTGATCTGCTTTTCACCTATTTCCTGCAGTGGCACAAGTCCACATCAGGGCCCTGGCTCAGGCTAGCACAAAGACCACTGGTCACTGTTAACGCCTGGGCCTAAACTTTAGAAGGGCTTAAACAGTAAGATCTGTGCTAACAGAAAATATCCCAGCAAACGCCGACTGGCAAATGAAGGATACTTTTATTTTCCATATTTCAAAGATAATCAAATGCAGAAAACTACTCACATGCCCCATCAAAACATAACAAAAACATAACAAAATATAAATATGCTTTAAACGGTATATGTCTAATTTGTGCTTTCTGCCTAAAAAAATCATTCGATCCAAGTGAAATGCTTTGGGGGTAGAGGGAGATTTCCTTGCCAAGCCTATAAATGCAACCCAGATCTCCAGGCTTTGATAGTAAAACCTAGTCATTCTTCATGACAAGAATGTCTCCCTCCAATAGTGAACTTCATGCATCTTTTCACATTATAGTTATGAAAATTAGAAATTTAAGGACAGAAGAACTAGCTGAAAAATATTTTCAATCAGACGCAAAAGAAAAACGTCCAATCAAATGTATTTTTACATCCTGGTAGGTGTGGGAGAAAAAGATGAAGAATTCAAACAACTATGAACCTCCAAATTCTTAAATTTCCTTAGGTTTATGCTGCATTACACAGAGATTAAACTATGCTTACGGGAGGTGGGGGAATTGGGAGTAGGAATGTATCAGCTGCAGACACTTCTGCTCCAAAGTCTAACCAAGCTGAGAGCAGTGGGAGGGAGGAAATCTTGGTAGGAGAAGGAAAAGATGGCACCAAGGTGCCAATGAAAATATTTTGCAGACTCAAAGATTTTTTGGAAACACTCAGTAAGGCTGATTCTAAATAAAAAGGTGTGTGTGTGTATGTGAGTGTACGTGCATAAGCTCATAAAATGATCAGGCTACTTAAAATATAATATAGCATTTATCAAACTGAAGAAGAATATTAACCCTCAACTTCCTATGAATGGGGCCTCCTGAGAAAGGCTAAAAGCCATCATTGCCCACCTACTGACGCGTGAGGGACTTCCCAAAATAGAAGCTTTCGGGTCTTTAGTTTGCAGACAAGGCTGTTTCATAAATAGCCAAATATATGTACTCCAGGGGGCTGCTAACACTCTTAATGCAAATACAGTCCAACTCTGTGAATTCCCCTTGGATGGCAATGACTGGAGAACAGATAGTACCTAATTAAAACATCACACAATGTCTACAGAGGATACCATCTACGTCTGCGCTCAGTGAATCCCACAATGGCGTGTGGTTTGCAAATGAACAAGAGACATGAAGTAGTACAAGCTATTAGATGTTTTGTAAGTTCCCGAGGACACCAGGAGATGTCATAATGTAGTGGAAGGGTTAAAGGAAGTCCAGCTACATTACTGACTGACTAGCTGTAGGACAATCCTCTCCATTTTTAAGCTTTGTTTTTTGTATAGTGTCTTTCCTTCTTAGATTGTAAACTCTTTGAAGGCAGGAACTGATGTCCTTCTTCCCTCCTTTCTCCCTCCCTCCATTTTTCCTTCTCCACTCCCTACCTCCCTTCTTTTTCCTCCCTTTTCCCTCCTTTCTTCTTTCTTTTCCTTCCTTCATTCCCTTCTTCCTTCTTTTCTCCATTACCTTCTTCCTCCCATCCTTCCCTCCTCCCTCTTTCCCTCCATTTCTTTCTTCCTTACTCTTTCCCTTTTTTCTCCCTTCTCCCTCCTACCTCCCTCTTTCCCTCCCTCCTGTGCTCCTTCCTTTCTTTCTTCAATCCTTCCTTCCTTTCTCCATTCCCTTATTCCTTCCTTCTTTCCTTTCTTCCTCTCTCCCTCAATTTTTTCCCTATTCCTGCTCTCCCTTCTTTTTCCTCCCTTCTCCCTCTTTTCTTCCCTCCCTTCTTTCCTTCAATCCTTTCTTTCTTTCTCCAGTACCTTCTTCTTCCCTTCCTTCCTCTCTCCCTCTATTTTTTCTTTCCCTACTCCCTCCCTCCCCCTTTTTTCCTCCCTTCTCCCTATCTCCTTTCCTCCATTCCTTTCCTTCCTTCCTTCTTGTTTCCCGCTCTCTTTCCTTCCTTTCTTCCTTGCCCCCTCCCTCCTTTTCCCCTTTCTTTCTTTTGTATTAATATCTCCACAGCTTAGTAGAATGCATGGCACACAAAAGATACTTACTAAATATTGCCTATTGACGAGCCCTTGGCAAGTCACAATTCCTCAGCATGCTGGGCACCTTTGTAAGAGATAAGTTTGAAGAGAAGCTACTAACCTGCAGAGACAGAAGGAATTTTCCTCACCAGAGAGCTCCCTAAACTAATGCAAACACAGTCCAGCTCCTATGCCTAACCTACTTCAAAAGGTTGTTATGAAGAAATATTTTGAAGCTAGGTTTTCAGGGCTATAAACTGTGACCCATGAATAAAAATAATAACAGTTTTACTTAGAGACTCATTTTGGTGAAAATAATGCACAACAACCAGTCTTGAGTTTTCTATTCTGAACTTATTTCCCAGTACAGCCTTCTCAATCAACAAGTACAGACAACAAGAGAGATTATAAGGGAATGTGCTTGAAAAATTACCGATGTAATCCAAAGTTAAATATATAGAGAAAGCACACGAAGGTAAAACCCATCCCTGGTTGTAATCTTTTATGATCTAGGCTGTAAAGAATCTTACTGCCAGATCTACAGGACAAGCTGAGACAGTTCTAAGAGAGACAAAAAAAAAAATATATGTATTTTTTTTTAAATGAACGTCGGGCTCTTCTGAAGGGAAGGGAAATGATATGGGATATATACGGTTTTTGAAACCTTAGGATGCTCTGTAGTTTTGTTTTCTAACCAGACATTTTGATGATACAGAATGAGTTCCCTTCCTCTTTATCCCCATTATCACCACCCCTAAAAACAGCTTCATGTTATAAGTCCAGGAAAAGGGCAAAGGAAACAGCTGGTGTAAAGGTGGAGCCCTGGGGGCCCCAAGCCTCAGGAGACAGGGCTTCTGGTGCAAGGCTATAGCTCTCATTAAGTAGCTATATGACCTGAGACAAGTTATTTAAGCTCTATGAACTCAACATCCTCATCTGTAAATGATCCATTTCTAATACTCACACGCTCTATATGATTAATGAGAATTGAGACATGCAAGTTATAGAGGTGAGCAAGGGCTGTCCCAGAAGGACAGAGGGAGAAAGAAACAAACTGCATTCCCCTTAATCTTCACACAGACAAAATATGATTAAAAATAAATGGACATGCTAGCCTTGAAGAAAAAATGAGTAACAAAAGAGCAATATGTGGCCCCAGGAGGGTTTTACTCTGGTGGATAGAGGCAGGTTGTCATCAATATACGTGGTATGCATTTAAAGGCAACTTAAATGTTGGGTATTACATGGATGTTGAATACTTTCTTTTCCTTTCTTTTTTTCTTTTTCCCCATGCCCTAAAGATAGAAATTCTCCACAAGCCACATTATCAAAACTAGAATCTGCTCAGGTCATGCAAACATGGACCAAGTCAGTCCCCAGAGAGCCATGCACAATCTATGTCCAGGTCAGCAGGCAATCTAAGGAAGTGATGATGTTCTGCAAAGAGCACTCAAGAGACCATGATTCCAGTCCTGACTTTGCCATTTGACCTTTGGTGAAGTCCTCATCTCACTGAAACTCAGTTTTCTTACCTGTGATATAAAGGCATTGGACTAAATGGTCTGTGGAAGGCTTCTTAATCTGGAGATCATGAAACTGAATTTTCTAATCTCTTGGTCACTTTATTTCAATATGAATGGTTTCCTGTGTTAGCCTATGTATTTGCTTTGTACATTTAAAAACATTATTCTGAGTGATCCCATAGGCTGCCAAAGGGATCTAATATGCACACACACAAAAAAATATATGTTAAAAAACCTTAATCTATAAGGTCCCTTTTATAAATAACAGCTGTTTCCTCCTGAAACAACAACAAAAAAAACTAATAATGACAATGGAAGATAAAATGTGTCCTATTTTCTATAATTTTTAATAAATGCTATGACGATTAAAGGAACTTTACAAGTTGAAAAAAGTAAGTAAACGAGGATGTTTCCAATAGTGTTATTTTGTTTGACTTGAAACTTAAATAATATCCATGGTTCTAAAGAAAGATATGAGTAATTTGGAGCAAATGATAATAACCTTTGATAAACTGGAGAAATAAAAAAATTTTAACGAAATGCACCTAATACAAACAAAAACACACTTGAGAGGGAGAAAAACCTGTATGATACAATTAGAAGCTAGGAAATAGACAGTGAATTCCTTGAGAATAAAGCCTGTCTTTTGCCTTTACAATGCTGCACATAGTAGGTACTTAACAAATATTTACTAATTGAATAATTAACCAACCACAACTTAGAACAACAATTTAGGGATCCAGTGAACCCCAAGTAGAATACAAATCAGTGATGCAGTACTATCATTAGAAGAATAAGGGGCAGATGAGGGTAAAATAAAATGGGCATCATATATAGAGACCATCAGGCCCATTTTCTATGATACAGTCAGTACTTTTTGGATAATCTTCTACTAGAGTCATGTTCAATTATGAGCTCCACAACTGGAAGAAAATGTGGAAAACTTTATGAAGGCTCTGCAGAAAGCCACAAAATTGATTAAAGGGTAGGGAAATAAAGCCTATAAGTAGAAGCCACAGAACTTATTAAGAGAAAGTTTAGGGCTTATCTTCAAATATTGAGGGGGCCAGCAAATTACTTACTCATGAGTCATATTCCTTACTATAAACTAAGTTATTGTACTGGGATGTTACTAGAGCAGCAATGGTAGCCACACCTGTGAAGAAGGGATGGCACAAAACAAGAGTTTGGATATTGATCCTAAAGGAGGCCCTATTTCTCATTTTCTTGAAAAAAGTCATCCATATCAACCTCTTTTTGTTCATTTGCAGCTGGTTGGTATGAGGAGGTACATTCATACTATCATAAATATTTTGTAAATATTTTTCCTTTAATCAATCAACTGATCAAGCAACAAGTCCCTATTATGTTACTGCTCCAAGAAGTGCTTAAAGTGTAGCTACTGAAATATAACTTCCTTCACTCATTTAAGTAATAGTCTAGACAACTATTTGATCTTTAGTATCAAAAAAGGGCCAATATGGTTCTGAAAATATTCCTCTAAAACCATTAATAATGATACAATTATCTTAACTCTTTCAGATATTACTAGAAAGAAGATGGGCCCTGAGATCAAAGAATAAAGACTGCTGTTTTTAGTTTCACAAAATGATAAGAGCCATATAGTTAGCCTAATCTTTACAAAAAATAAAAAAAAAAACAAAGCACATTACAATAGATTTTGACTATTTGCTGAATTAGAAGTCACAATTTCAGAGAAACTTCCTCATTTGTACAAAGTTTTTATTTCCTCTCTTAAGGGGGAAAAGTCCTAGTTTTAAGTTTCGTTAACCTATTTTCTTAAAACAATTGCATAAAAATGTTATTTGAAAACTTAAAAAGATATCTAGTCATTCTATAAAGGTTGTTGCAGATATAGAGATCGAGATATATACGTATATGTTCATATGTGTGTGTCTATTTAGTTGAGTCATTTATACTTGTGTGCAACTCTTTGTGATATCATTGGGGTTTTATTGGCAAAATACTGGAGTTGTTTTCTATTTTCTTCTCCTCATTTTGCAAATGAGGAACTGAGGCAAATGTCGATTAAGTGACTTGCCCAGAGTCACACAGCTAGTAAATATCTGAGACCAGATTTGAACTCTAGAAGATGAGTCTTACGGATTCCAAGGCCAGTGATCTGTCCTCTGTGCCATCTAATTGAAATATAAACATGTATATATGTGTATGTTTACATATATATATGCATCCGTTTATATATGCATACATAGACACAGACACATAAAAATACTAGGTAATATATTTAAATATATATTTGAATATATTATCTTCTACATATTGCATGTGAATATATATTTATTGTCATAAATATAATTTATACATGAGATATACATTGTTACACATACAATGTTAGTGGATTAACAATTTAAAATTTTATTAATTAACTATCATGTGCCAGGTATTGAGGAAACAAATTCAATGAATGTATAAAAACTAAATTGTCAGGGCAGTTAGACGGATATAGCATCAGTCCTGAAGTGAGGAGGACCCGATTTCAAATTGGACCTTAGATACTTAACACTTTCTAGCCTTAGTGTGACCCTTAAGGCCAACTTTCTCACAAAAATAAATAGTAAAAAAGAGTAAATTGTCCCTTAACTTATCCTCGGTAGCCAATTATTAATTTTTTTAATTAAATTGTTAATTTATTAACTTCTTTAAAAGCTGGAGTTGATTCTAATTAATAATAGCTCACATTCAGACAGTCTTTTCCATCTCTAAGTTGCTTGACATACATTATTTCACAGGTCACAACAATCCTGTGAGGAAGAAGGCAACAAGACAGAGAGAGATTGAAAAATCACCCAGTTTATATGTGAGGCATTTCTTCCTTATTACAAGTCCAGGAGGGCTCTATCACCTGATGCTTCTCCTGCCCACCAAACTATATATATACATTTTAAAGTTTTAAGTCCAAAGAGTAGTTCAGTAAAGTGATAAATTCCTGAATTAAAATACAGTAGTCTTAGGGGACATGTGCTAAAGGTTAATGATATTTGACTGAATGCAGTTATGTTTCCCAGAATACAACCAGACTCAGGGTATAGCCTAATCCTTTTCATAGCAAGCTATATTCAAATAGATTTTGACTGCAGCTAGTGCAGTGAATTCTAACAATAGGAATTCCATGACTTTCCCCTTAAGACTAAAGTCCACCTTCTCAATTATCTATGGAAATGAGGGATGGGAGGAAAAGCCTAAATATATGCTGTAATCCCCAAATCTAAGTTTAACAATTCACTTTTAACTTCTCTTGCTCAGTTCACTTTTTTTAGAAGAGTTGTTAACAAAATTGACTGATTTGAATTTCACCTCCTCTCCCCAGCCCTAACCATGCTGGTTGCAGAGGTGCTAATGAGCAGTGAAATGCCCAAGAGGAAGACAAGAGAACCAGAGTAAGAAAATGGGGACTCAAGGGGTCCACACTATCCAGGAGCTTAATAACTAGCTTCTGAATAACTGAGATCACTAGAGTAAAACAATTATTTTTAGTAATTTTCTTACTGCTTTCGATTTCTGATTTTCTTAAATCCAAATGCAAATGCTAAACTGTGACCTGAATCTGTAAAATGCAATTAACATCATAAGAATAATGCTAGCAGAATAAAAACTGATGAGGTGTTATTTCAAGCAGAGAAATAAGCAAACTCCATCAAAACAAAGCAAAAGATGTGTCCATCTTCAAGAGACAGTGTCTTTGTGGAAAATAAAAAGGGGAAAGGCTTTGTGATAAATCAGACACAGAATCACTGATCATTTATTCAGGTCCATAAATAATTAAGTTCTAATTAATTTTAACCAAGATTTCACATTTGGTGGAAGAATATTATAAGGACTCAACAGGTAGCTCACTGTCACTCCCCAAATCATTAATTCCGAATGAGTAAAATAAAAATATTGCACAGGGAAAAGGGATCCGATTAAGGTACTCAGAAATGACAATGGAAAATAATATTTGTCTCAGTTGTGGTTATTTTTATAGCCATGAATTTTTTTTCCTATATACTTCCTGATTAAAAAAAAAAAAAAAAAAGTTTTTTCCATTAAGTTTTGAAAACAACCAGGAAAAGTTTTAATAATACCTCTAATGTAGAGATGGATTTTAATCGGCCAGTTCAATAACCATATTCATTTTCACAGAATCAAAATTCATTAATGTGACAAGGATCTCAGAGACTCCCTCGTCTAAATGCCTGTATGACATTTCCAATGAGCTATTATCCAACTTTCATGAAAATCTCAAGTAATGGAACACTTACTATATATTCCCTCCAAGATAATCAATTCTATTTATGGATAGCAGTAAATATCCATAAAGGTTAGGTTTTTCTTGTAGTGGGCCCAAATCTGCCTCTCTGTAATCTGGTCTTTGATGAATAAATGAAGAACTTGGTCCCATGAAACAATTCTTTAAATATCTTAAGATAATCAACACATTTCTCTCTTCTTTAGACCAAAATCTTTAATTCTGTGAACTAATCCTCTTGAAACATATTCTATAATCTTCTTGCCTTCTTGTGGCCATGATCTTGAAACATGCCATTTTTTTTGTTGTTGTCAAGCAGAAAAAGAAATGGGCCAGACACCAACTGAAAGACCACAGGTGGAACAAAGCTTCAGAATCATACTGAAAGTAACAGAGAAAGGTCTCCAAACCTGAGTTTAAATCCCACTGCAGATATTTAATAAACATGGGATCATGGGTCAGTCACTTAATATCTCAGAGATTCAGAGATTACTTTTTACCTCATAGGGTTATTGTGAGGAAAGAGTTTTCTCTGTGAACCTTGAAGTATTACATAAACACAAGTTGTTATTTTAAAGCAGAACCTCTCAGGGAGGATTAAACATAAACAAAATCAGCAGAAGAAGGCAGAGAGGGATAATGACCTTGCCCTGGGAAAAGGAGTACTCACAGTGATGAAATAATGGGTCCATCAGAGGGCCAGAATTAAAAAATATTTTGCATCTTTAATACTTCCAACTTGTCAGCAAAGTGGTATAATGAAAACTTGAATTCAAATCTGACCTAAGATACTTACTAGCTGTGTGACCTTAGGCAGTTCACTTATATCTATATCTGAGTTTTCTTATCTGTAAAATAGAGAGAATGATAGCACCTACCTTCCAGGGTTGTTGTGAGGATCAAATGAGATGGCAAAGCACTTAGTACAGTGTTTGGTTAACAGGTAGACAGACAGAAACATTCTATAGATGTTGATTATTAAGTTTATCATGTCCTTACTATACCACTCATCCTCCTAAAAAAAGTGGCTTCAAATTGCCAACACTATGGACCTATCACAAAAATAGTCAACAAGACAAATATGGCTCTCATTAGTTTTTCTATTAATAGGGAAAAAAGTTAATTAATTGAAAGCAAGCGATCTACAAACATACTACTTTGCAGGCTCAAGGATATCTAAGCTGTCCCATTCGATTAGATCAGACTGAGTGGCTCAGTGTTTTTGTTGTGTATTTGATAATGCAAAGACATGAGATCTTGTCCAACAAAGCCTATGGAAGACACAATAACATTCCTCTAGTGAGCCTGTATCCCAGAGGCTAAAAAGCCCCCAAAAGCCATTCATTTTTCCATCTAGAGACACATTCCTAACCCAATTCAAAGAACTATTGCAAGTCTGCACACCTTCTGAAGGTCTTGTCTTGTACTAACCTATGGAGGACAAAGGCTTATGTTACAAAAAAAAAAAAAAAAAAAAGTAAAGGTAGGGCTTTAGGAATGCTAAATTCCCAAAAGGAGAGTGTTTCCCATATTTCTGAGTATAGTTCTTTCATACATATCTGTTTAAAATTGTAGTTCATCCAAAAGGTTTGGCAATTGTTAATGCTGTAAAATTACCCATGCATATATCTGGTAAATAAAAACTATAAAAAAAATAATAAAAATAAAATTGTAGTTCATCAATGAATAAACAATATTTAAATACATTTCCAACAACTTCTAGGTTATTGTAAAAATGGGAATGAAATATTGTCAAAAAGCAACAGTTGTTATTTATGTTTAAAGGCACAATATTTTTGCAGCAAAAATCTAGCAAAAGAGTATGGGCTGACTATAAAAGGATGCTCTGGATAAAGTAAAGATGAGTACTTAGTGTGTGTTGGGAGGGAGAGAACTACAGTTCAAGTAGAAGCCCTCCAAATTTGCCACAAGAAACCCAAAGATTCATGCTTTCCTTCAACCAGAAAGTGGCTTCCTTGAAATTAGTTGACAGAAACATTCAAGGTATGTGACAGTGATAAGAGAAAAATGTGAATGTTGACTAGATCAGAGATTAAAAGCAATATACTACACACACACATACACACACCCCCACACACATACACCTATTTGTTTTTCAAAAGTAAATATGTCTTATCAAAATCTGGACTTGCATTGAAAAGAGAAATCACCTCCTTCAAACCTTACAAAGGTCTCTAACTCAAATGACCTTGCTACTTGTACCTTCTTTCACTATACTTAGAATCTCAAATCTCAGAGCTGGGAAGGAACCTTAAGAGATCACAGAATCATTCATTAACTTAAAGCTGAAAGGAACCTTCCAACTAATTCAAGCCTTTTAAGGTTTATTCAATCCTTCCAGCTTCTAAACCTAATTCAACCCCTTTCATTTTACAGATGGAGAAACTAAAATCCACACAAGGTTAAGTGACTGGCCCAAGTAGGGATTAAGACTTGAACTTCAGAGCTTGTTAATCTAAATTCAGTATTCTTTCGCCCTCCAGACAGTTCTGGCAGTAACTAAGACCTAGGGGAATTGAGTTATATTACTCATGGATATAAAAAATGAGTAGGGGGAAATGGAAAGAAAAAAAAATAGTGCAAGAACAGAAACTAGTCTCCTCTTGGTGCCCCATTTTTCCTTCCATTACAGCCATTTAGGAAGACTGCGAGACACCGTAGTAAAACAATGCTCTTTTAATCAGAGGTTCTGAGTTTGAAATCTGGAGTTGTTATTCCTTATTTATGGGAACTTAAGCCTTCTCAGTTACAGGCAGCTCATCTATTATATAAGTGTTATGGTCTAGATGATCTCTAATGTCTAACTGCAAACATATATATATATATATATATACATACATATATATATATATATGTATGTATATATATATATATATATGTATGTATATATATACACACATATATTTTGAAGCCTCAAGAGACATTCAACAATTAATCAAAAATATTAATGGGTAATTTTTCAAGGTAAGAAATCCATGCATCAACAATCGTAAGAAAAAGTGATTCAAATCATTAATAGAGAAATGGAAATTATATCATCTGAAACTCATCACAATGGCAAAAGTGAACAATAATAAAGGGAAAATGACAAATGCTGGAGTGGCTGTGGGAAAACAGGAACACTTAATGCATCATGAATTGGTACTGCTATACTGAACAACAATTTGAGACTGACCATGAGGAAGATAATTTTCACTATGTGGTCTTCTGTGATGAGAGTAGGTGGGAGAAGCAGATAGAAACGCTCTATGACTACCCCAGTATGTGACCAAACTTGTTTTTATCATCCCTCTTTAGTGACATCACTCCAATAGGATAAATGTGAATTTTATCTTCTCCTAATATCCCTACATATCATTCTCTGAAGGAAATATGGCCCTAGAACTAAAACCATGATTGTCAGCCTCATTGGGCTTTACAGAAAGACATGGAGTATGGAGGATAAGGGGAGAGGATTGGCTTCTCCTCTATGTGTTTTCTCTGCAGGTGTTCGGCCAGGATCTTGCATCTCTATTTCACTTGACATTCCCTTCTTGTCCTTCTAAATTAAGGGCCAGCCAGGGGACCAAAGCAGAAACTTGTTAGGCTACAGGACACTAAAATATAACCCCTCCTTTCCATACTTTCCTATCTAATTTTCATTTGACTGTCTCAAAAATGTCACATGATGAAATTAGCAACTGAATGTGGTTCTGAATTCTGTGGACATTGGAAAGGAGGGTAGGCAGGCTTTATCACTAAACTAATTTATGGGGCCTCTCTCTCTCTCTGGGTACATTACAAGAAGACGTATCTGTCCCGGATTTAAAGAACCTTCAAAAATCCAATTATAGGTCGGAACCTTCCCTATCACTCCTAAACCCTACCATTCTGAATGCTAGGGGAAAAATAGGGGGGCAAAGAGAGAGATAAGCTTCTATCTAGCATCTTGCTCCCATGCATACATAAGTGGTATTATTCAACAACATAAGTGATAAATTCAACCCCCTGGTTCTATATTCATTTATCAAAACTGCTTGTTAGAAAGTTCTGGGTCCTGATTTATTTTGTTATTTTTGATTACTATTTTCTATTTGGGAAGGTGAGGAGAGGGAAAGAGGTGTTCAGCTAAACCATTTAATCTCATCTGTGCTTTGTTGGAAATCTGGTCCCCTGTGATGGGGAGAAATCTTTTTTTGTCAATTGTACTAACTACAGGTTCCTATGTCAATGTTAATTAAGTTCTTGCTATCAGGGCAAGGAAGTAAAATAAAAAGATTTTTAAAAAATAAAATGAAATCATCGACATTATCAAGAAAGTATGCTGTTGGCTGCTTTCCTAAGTACAAACAAGGGTGGGGAAATTGAGATGAGGAGAATCTACATGAATTTTCAGAATTATTGAACAATTGAATGTTGAACTAAATTTGCTGTATTTGTTTATTAAGCTTCAAAGTCTGAGAAATAATAGTGAGATATAAACCTTACTGAAGGCAAGAAAGACTCCTATTTATATCTCTGTGAAAGGCTGCTAGTAATTTCTTGAGAAGGTATGTTGTATTTTTTGTCAAAATGCAAGCTCTCCTGCATGTTGTCTACCCATTCACAAACAAGAGACAGAAAGCAAGAGAAAGGAAGGGAGACAGAGAGAAAGAGAAAGAGAGGGAGAGGGAGAGAAAAAGAGAGAGAGACAGAGAGATAGACTAAGGAGGGAGGGAGAGAGGGAAGAGAGGGAAAGAGAGAAAAAGAGATGGAGATAGAGACAGAGAGAGGGAGGAAGGAAAGGAGGAAGGAAGAGAGAAGGGAGGGATGGAGGAAGAAAGGGAGAGAAAAAGAAGAGAGACAGAGACAGAGATAGAAAGAGAGACAGAGGGAGAGAAAAAGGGAGAAAGAGGGGAGAAGGGAGAAAAGAGAGAGAGAGAGAAAAGGAGGAGGGAGGGAGGAAGAGAGAAAGAGGGAGAGAGAGCAACATAGACCTCAGAGAAAGCTAGATTTGCAGGGTTCTAGAGCAAGCACTAGAGTTCATGGCATTAGTATATTTTTCTATTTAAAATAAAAATCAGCCACCTACAGACAAAAAAGCTCTTGAATATGCTAACTTTAGATTCAAGGGCTTCATTTGAGCATGAGAAAATTCACCAAACCAAAAAAAAAAAAAAAAAATCAGCAACAATTCAAATATTTGAGCAAATTCACATCTCTGACTTTATCAACCAAACAGTGTCAAATAGGGATAAAGAAGGCTTAAATAAATAAACAAACAAATAAATAAATAAATGATAAATAAATAAAGCAGTAACTAATATGTATGTGCATTGATGGTTTAACAAACACTTTAAATGATGTTCTCATTTGGCTGCCATAATTAGCCTGTGAGATTGGTGTAAATGAGGAAAATGAGATTCAGTTCGCTCCAAAGTCACCTGTTCTGCAGGTGATATGACAGAACTTATCACTGTGATCTGAAGTCCAGTGCTTCTCACCCTTCACACACACACACACACACACACACACACACACACACACACACACACACACACACAAGCCTGGAAAACTGCTAGTTATTTTCAAAAACTAAGAAGCAAGTTATCATGTCATATTCATCCTTTTGTAACCCAGTTAGTGATCACCAACCAACAGGCACCAAATATCTGATTACCATTAATACTTTCTTCACTAAAAAAACTAGAACTTTGGCTTTCTCCTCCAAAGAAGCACAGGGAATTTTATAATGGAGAGAAAAGATATTAAGAAGTGGAAGATGAATGGTAAATAAGGCACACCAGCTGCTCCAATTCAATCAATCAACAGCATCCAAGCACCATTCCTCATGTGGGGCAGCGTGCCTGGCACTGGGGCCAGGAAGGTAAAAATTAAATGGTTCCTGCCCTCAAAAATCCAATGTGTACATATATGCCAAAGTCTATACAACATAAATTATAATAATAGCTAACCTTTATAGAATTTTAAGACTTGCTAAGTATTTAATGTCAATCTATCATCAATCATTTTATCTATCATCCATCTATCAACTATCTACCCATCCTCTATCCTCTCTCTTGTCTTTCATCTGGCTCTCTTATCTATCTTTTATCTATATCTAACATCTATCATCTCCAGCTAGTTAGCTATTTTGCTATCTCTGTATGTCTATCTATGTGTGTGTATATATTCATATATATATGTATGTGTGTGTGTCTATCTCTGTCTCTGACTGTGTGTTTGTCTCCCTCTCTCTCTCTGTATGTCTGTCTTTGACTCTCTCTCTCTGTGTCTCTCCATCATTCTGTCATCCTCTCCCTCTCCCCCTTGACTCCCCCTTCTGTGTGTGTGTGTGTGTGTGTGTGTGTGTGTGTGTGTGTGTGTTTTCCATCTCTGTCTCTGACTTTCTCTCCTCTATCTGTATGTATCCTCCCAGGAAATCCCTGAGATAAGTTCTTTTATTATCATCCTTACACAGATGTGGAAGTTAAGGAAAATTAAGTGATTTGCCAGGAGCACACAACAATTAAGTATATGAAGCAGGACTCAAACTCAGATCTTATCTCTTGATTCCAATTCAGATACTTAATCCACTCTGCCACCTAGCTGCCCACAAGATCTGTTTGGCAGGCAGAGTGGGGAGGTCCTGCCAGCTGAGGGGGACCCAGCTGTATGTGAAAATCTTTCTCTTTTTGTACATCAATACAAATGTACATCAATGGGAAAAATCTGAGTACCTCAGCTCAGACACACACACATACACACACACACTATCTCTGTGACTCCCTGGATCTCTATTTTTTCATGTATAAAATTAAAGAAAAATTAAAGAGCTGGACTACATCAGAAACATCAAACACAACTACCAGACTTACCAGTGAGGCTAGGACCAGATTAGAATATAATTTGGAAATATTTAATAAAATAATTAAAAATACAATACATCATAGATAATGTTAATCTGTAGTTTTCTGAGTCAATATGCAATCCTATTCTATTCTGAGTTGCACCTTTATGGTTCCTTCCAGTTCTGAGTGAATCTATGATTGCCTGAAGACAGTCTAATGTTTTCCATTACCAAATTCTGGTGCAATGCAGAAAATGCCAGCTACAAAAGATGTGTTTAAAAATATTTAAGTGAAAACAATGAGAAGCAATGATGAACAGCAAGCACCTCTTTGATCATTCCAACCCAGACAACACAACTAGCAGCTACTTAGGATTAAGTGATGCTTCAACGGTGTGACCCAGATGTGTCAAAGAAGATCAGAGGATGCCCATCACTGCCTTTGAGTTAACAAAACAAAACAAATGGAGAGTTGATGAAAGACTCTTTTACTCACCACAGCTTATAACCTTTTAGGTTCACTTCCCATGCTAACAATAAACAGATCTAAACAATTTATTATTTACTAAGGCATTTCAGCACATACTAATCCACTAATGAAACAGTTTGGTCCAATGCAATAAAGCACTGAAGATAAGACAGTAAATGATGAGACTCATCCACTGAGTTATAACTGTCTTAGATGCATCCATGGATACAGGGACAAGGTTTTGGTATTGCAAATATCATCTTAAATTAAAAACAGAAAATGAGATGTAAAACTCATACATAAAATAATCCTTTATAGGTACATTTAATTTAACTATTTATTGTTATTTTTTTTTAATTTGAATACAGGAAAGATTTATTTTTATATTCTTTTAAGAACGAGTGCCTAGGTGAGTAGATACACCTTTGAAACTCCAAAGGCAGCATAAATCATGTTATTTTTAAAGGACTGAATCACTAACAAGCACATAATATATTTATCAAACAAAAATATAGATTTTAAGAGAGATCATGATACAATCCTGCCAAGGCTATCTTTTTCTGAGTAATTCAAAATTACCTCAGCAAGCTACATAAAAAGTCTTCCTATCTTTGTCAATTAAATTGAGGACAAATGTAATCATCTCAATGTGAATAATAAATCAAAAAAAAAACAAACATTTATTCACTGCTTACAGTTTGCCAGACACTATGCTAATCACTGGAGGTAGGAAGTCATAAATGAAAGTGTCTGCCCTCAAGTGGTTTCCTTTCTATAGGAGAAAGGAAAAGCCAAGAAATAACTATTACAAGCTTACTTTTCTTTGATCTGCAAAAACAGTTCTGCATCATTTTCAAAAAGGCTGCTTTTGTTGGAGGGGGGTAGGTTCCAAACTCTGATTTCATTTATTTAGGGAACCCATTAAGTACACCCATCAATTAGATTTACAATTCATCTGTAAACTATAGTCTAGCTCTAGGACTAAGAAGTTAAATGTCTTGGCATTCCAACTATATATTCTAGGTAGTATATATTCTAGGTAGACCTCTGGGGCTCTATAGTCAGCTCCTGCTGCCTTTTTAGTAGAGATTTTACTAATATTGAAATTGTTGTTATTATTGGGTCTTGTCCAACTCTTTATCATCTTTTTTTTTTTGGCAAAGATAATGGAGTGTTTTGCCATTTCCTTCTCCAGGTTATTTGACAGATGAAGAAACTAAGACAAAGTTAAGTGAACTAACCAGGGTCACACAGCTGGACAATATTTGAAGTTGATTTTGTATAGGTGTGTGTGTGTGTGTGTGTGTGTGTATGTAATTTGTGTTTATATCTCACATTATTCACATGACAGCCCCAGGTCTGATGTTCTATCCACTGCCTAATAGTAAAACAAAACACAACAGAAACAAATCAAAGTGCTTTCTCTTTCAGAGGTTATCTGAATACAAAATGAAAAAAAATAAAATTATTAGGATTATTTCTTAAAATTGGGCATACCTAGGAATCAAAAGATATTGAAACTATAGTTTATATAACTAGATGAAGAATAAGATCTGAAGTATTTTAAAAGATAAAATATCTTCATCAAAAAAGAATCTACAATACTTCTTTATGAAACCATTTATAGAAATAATTGACCTCTAGTAGTTTATTATAAGAGAATGAGTCTTTTGAATGCAATTACCAAAATCCCTATAAAGTAGAGAAATAAACCGCTACCTCAAACAATATTTCACTTCCTGAAAGGCAGACAAAGAGAGGGAGGAAGACAGTGACACTTTTTCAGATTGTTAAGAGTACCATTATACTGAATAACCATTAAAGCTGAAAAGGTAACATTTATATATTATAGAGCTAAGAAATTTATCTGATTGCTACCACGGTTAGAAAAGGATTGGAAAAGGCTAAATCAATGAAGCAATGAATGAAAAAAGTCAATGGACTATTCTAATGATTTATGAAATCTGCAAGGGAGTAAGCATAGAAAGCTTAGAGTTCCAGAATACAGCAAAAACTCAGTCCTCAGGAGAAAATTGTGAACACCATGCATAATCCAATGCAAAGTGGTCAAAAATCTAAGGAAGAAAATTTAAAACCAAAGTAATTTAATCACCACAAGAAATGTTTAAATCTTTTACATTTGCCTAAACAGGAAAAATAAACCAAAGGATTTCACAATAGAAATAAGGACTAGACCTGTGAATTAATTGATATAGGGAATTTCTGAATTAGAAAATTCCCTCTACTAATATATCATCTTTTCTGTAACTTAGACACATGGACTCCTTGTGTTCAACATGTGACAGAGCCTTCCAAGCTCAATGATCTGATCAGCCACAGTTGGACACACTATCACTAACATAGTGAGGACACTTGGGTCCTCTTCAAGCACAAAAAACAACCACCAAGGTACTAGCCCAGGGTCACATAGCAAGCACGTATCAAAGGTAGGATTGGATTCCAGTTCTTTTGGGCTCTAAGGCTGGCTTTCAATTCCCCAAATCATGTAGATATAAAAGTACAAAGACACAATGAAGGCAGCTGGATGGCGTGCTGGATAAAGTGTCAGAAAGCCTCAGACACTTACTAGCTACATGACCCTGGCAAAGTCACTTAACTCTGTTTACCTCAGTTTACCTCTGTCAAATGAGCTGGAGAAGGAAAATTGCAAACCGTTCCAGTATCTTTGCCAAAAAAACTCCAAATGAGGTCATGGAAAGTTGGACATCTCTGAACAACAAAGTAAATGTAAAAGCAAAACTCTTCTCCACCTTTTATATGAGATTTTTAGATGTTTTCTTCTTGCCAGAATGTCTAGTTAAATTCTTATGGATGTTTAGACAGTACAAAAATTAAATGAATAAATACGATTCATGATAGGGTATATTCATGGCTGTATAACATGGTTGAAACAAGGCACATTCTATGTGGTAGGTTCCAAGATGCCACCAACAGCCTCATGACTAGCAAACCAGACTACTTCTCAGATGGTCAGAATAAGAGGATCCGATTCACTATGGAGAGTTCTCAGGCAGTCCAATCTAGTCCTCAGGTTTACTGATGGTCACCTCAGTCCTAAGGTTTACCTAGTAGAATCTGGACAATTTATTTCCAAACATAAAAGGTACTTAAGTATTCCCTAGTCAATTGGGGTCAAGCTGGAATCAAACTGAAGAGCTTCCTTCAGGGTCTATAGCTGGACAATAAAGTATCTGTACCTCAACAACCTAGTACCCAATCTATGAACATGCAATACCTTTTAACCATGAATGTCTTTAAATCTGACCCAATAAAGGAGTGCTAGCAGTTGCTTCCTGAGGGCAGGGTCTTATTTTAGGAGTTGCCCAAAAGGGGTGATCTATAAAGAGAAAAAACAACCCGGGTAATTCTAAGTCTGGGCTTTTGAAGTCAATACCATGGACAGCATTTATTTATTCTTTGGACAATAACAGTGACAGGAGTTCCAAATTAATCACCCAATAATAGAATGTAAACTTTAAAAATGATTTGGGGGAAGAGGAGGGTAAAGAAATTAAAGAATTGTCAGCTTATCAATTTTATTTTTAAACTTTAAGAATGTCTAAACAGGTTAGAGCAGTACTTTTCGTGTAATTTGAACTCTGTTGTTAAAGTTATTTTGAAGTCAAAGAACTTCACATTCCGCTTGGAAGTTGCTCTAGGACATTTTTTTACATAGCATGCCAAATCATATACTTTTCCCTTGTGATATTTCAATCAGCACCTAAGGAAAAGCACTGCCTTCAGCACTTACATATGATTCACTGAGGGAAGGGAACTTTGGGCTGAGCTGGTTGAAGCCAGTAAGAGAACAAAGGCCATACAAGTCAATCCAGAGGAAAGGTGCTTCTTCCTACCATCCCTCTCTTTTCATCTTTGCTTTTTCCTTTTTTTAGAGAAGAGAAAATCCAAACAAAATAGAGTTGAATATATATGAAGGTGGCAAGTTTCACACTGGATATATAATTTATATACATATATAACTTATGTTTATATTGAGATGTGTATGCAACAAAATGTAACCAACTTTCAAAACTGGATTCTTTTGTCCTATATTATTCACTTGAAATTATGCTAGACTGATTTAAATTTTATAATGACCTAAAAAAATACTAAATAAAGCTGAATTTCCTATTTCTGGGGGTAGCTTTATTACTCTTTAAGTTTCCTAAATTCAAGCAGTTTACTGGTTAGGATTTTTTTTTAACTTTTGGCTTTCTGAAAGGTGAGTCATTAGAGAAGAATGTCACAAAAGGCCTGAATTACTGTATCTGCATTTCTCTTAATTTAGTCCCTTTTTTTTTTTTTTTTTTCATTAGAAAGATTTAAACCCAAGATTCCCTTGGAAACTGCCAGCCCAGCCCCAGCCCTAGCCCTGGATGTAACCTCTCCAGCATATGGAGTTAGGAGACCTCCAAGCAAGGGAAAAGGAGGAAGTTATCATCCAGAGGAAAAGATGGGACTACGGAAAAAAAAAAGAACAAACAAACAAAACCAGAAGGTTCATTATCTTTAGCAACAGTAACAATAAGCATTTATTAAGTGCCTACTTGAAATAAGAAGCATTTATTAAGTGACTACTACATGTGGGGAACCGTGCTGGGAGTGCCCAAAAAAAGGTGGTGGGGGGGAACGACAATCTGTGGGCTTTATTTAAAACAAGAGGGGCCCATCAGGTTGGTCTGATCTATTTTCCTTCCTAAATTCACAATCTGATGTCGATGCAAAAATAAGCTAGGGCGTGCAAAACTTGGGGTGGGGGTCTAAGGGTGAGTGCAATATTGCAATCTGCACGCTAACTGGCTGCAGGCTGGCACTGCCTGGCTGGCCACCGAGGCCACTAGGGGCTGGGAATGGGGGGCCTGGAGAAGTCCGTGCTGGCCAAAGCTGCGGCAGAACCCCAGCTGCAGCCCCGCCTCCGCCCCCTCCCACCCCAGGCCTTCCCAGCTTGGCCCTTGCCAGGCGCCAGGACCACTGTGCCCGGCCGAGCCAAACCGCAGCCGCAGCCGGGCTCTGGGCTCGCCTGTCACCCTCACCTCCCCGCTGCTCCAGAGCCCGGGGGTCCCTGCCACACCCACCACCTCCAAATAGGCGGCGGGGTGCCCAGGCAGAAATGCCAAGCTAGATGCAAGACGGGCAGGGTGCACTAAAAAAGGGAGGGGGGGAAGGTGCCCTGGGGACAGGGATGAACAGGAGAGCAGGGGATCAAAAGAAAGGGAACAAAGTAAGAAGCTGGGGTGTGGGAGAAGGGGAAGATCACCCAGGAAAAGTCGGGGGATGCAGAATGGCACCTTAAAATCACAAAGGAAAAAAAAAAGGTAGCGCCCTTAGCCAAAACAAAGGACAAAAAGGAGCTGTAGAGGACAAAACAAGAATCCACGTGGCTTTCCCGAAAATGGAGGTGGAAGGTGGGATGGGAATGGGGATTGGGGGTCTGGATGGGCCCTGGGATTCCCACTGCAGACTAGCCGCTTTTTCCAAAACAAAATAGCCTAAACTCAACGCCAGCCACCTAGCCACAGGCAACTAAGCGCAAAGGCTCCTGGGGAATCCCCAGGTCTACCCCTAAAACCCAGATTTCCCGGCTCCCCAGATTTTCTGTTTTCCTCCACTCCAATCCACGCCCATCTCTCTTTCCCCGCCCTAGCCCAGCTCTCAGCTCCTCCTCCTGCAGAAGGTGATCAGCTCGGACAAACCCGGCCAAGGAAATCTAAAGGGTGGAGTGGGGGGTGGGGAGGGGGTAGAGGATGAGGTGAGGGTCAACATTAATCAACTTCGGGAGACCAGAGTACAAACCATGCATGCTTCCCCTCCCCCTTCCCTAAACTAGTAGTGATCCTCCCCCTCTAGTCTCTAGTCCTCCCAGACCAGTCTGAAACATACCTCATATTCTAATTTGTATTAATCTGAGTCATCTCTAGCCCTCTACTAGGTTGATTAGAAACTCTCCAAGGGTAGGAAACATTTTTCCTTTTTTTGTTTTCGCACCCCTCCCTCCCCCCGGTGCAAGGACTTAATCTTATTTGCTGAACTGAATAGAAGAAACTAGGGGTCTAGAAAGGGCAAACCTAGCATGGATAAACAGACAAGGAAACAGGAATGCAAAAGGTGCAGAATGAAAGGGGGGGGGGGGAACAGAAGGAAACACTTAACTAGCACTTTAAGCTTCTCATAGCTCCATATTCCCCTTTCTTCTACCTAAAGATCCAAGCCCCACCTGAAAGGAAGGAAAAATAAAAGCCCAGGAAGTTACAAGATTTTTTCACAAATGCAAAACTTACTTAGCTCTAGGAGCTTCGGTCTGGCTACTGAATGATATGATTCATATCTCTATCAAGATAAGCAAAATATTTCTTAACTGAACAATTGAAAACAGGCCTAAGATGGTGGGTATTACTGAACAATATATCCCAATTTTGTTTTGATAACCCAAATCAGCTGCTACAATACCCAATTCACACAGAGATACCTGCCCCACATTTCCATCTAACTAATAAATATGAAGGAATTGCCCCCTTACAACTCCTTATTTTGTGATTATTAGAATTTGATTATTCCGAGTATTATTTTTCCTGAAAGAATATGAATGCCAATTTTAAGAAGAATATCTCTTCTATTGGGAAGCAAAGAAAAGAGTCACAATTGAAATTAACACACTTGCCTAGAACTGGAAGCTTAAGGCAAAAAAAGCAATATTTTATGAATGAATATACTTGGGGTAATCCTTCCACCTAAAGTGAATACATTTCTCTCTGGGAAGATTATTACTAAAGATCTACTTTTCTTGCTCACTTTTTTTTTTGGCTCAATTATAGAGCAGCTATGAATAAATATGATGAAACAACATTTTTTTTTTTTACTTGTGACTACTCTACCAATGATTCATACTACAAGGAATCTAATTTCAAAGAAACAAGACAGTTCTTCATTGATAAATTTAATTCCAAATATTTACACCCAACACACCATAGCTCATCTGGGTCAAACAAACACACTGAAGATAAACAAGTAAGCATCACTCTGCTGACACATCCTAGAATCTAAACTCTTGATTTGATGTCATTGCCCTTCTGTCACTGTGTTTTCATACATCTAAGACAAAATAATGATTGATGTGGGGTCAAAGCTACTAGAATCAAGGAAATTGTCCCTACAGAAATTAACTAGCTTCCTGAAAGGTCAGTTAAAAAAAAATCAATATTTTATGAATGAACACATACATACATTTAAGAAACACTTAAAAAAAAAAAAAACTCATCTTTGATACAGAAATAAGAGTCACAAGATAACAAGTTCACTAGAATAAATTGTTTCCAAATGGTAGAAACTTCCTAGTAGACAATTCTTCACACTATGTGCAAAAGTATTCTACAACTCAATCTATGGCTAAGATCACCAGTCAGGCAACATGTTCAATGGAAGGAAAGTGTGGGCAAACAGCAGCTATGTTTATCCTCAACACACCTTAGCCATAGTTTTTCCAAGTCAGCTTTGAACATTTACTATTGAAATGTCTATTCTCAGCTTAGAGACTGACAGCAATGAAATCTATGAAGATGGCATTTAATATAGTTCATTTGTGCTTTATGTAAAAAAAGAAACAAAAAAAAATTAAGAAAAGATCCCCGTTTCCTGACTTACTTCTTTCCACAAACAGAAACAGCTTAAATAATTTTAAATAAACCGGACAGTAGCCCCCAAAAGATATTTCAGTCTCAGTGCAGACATTTCCAAAAGCAGACTACTGTAATACAGACACACTGTAATGAACCTCCATAACTCTTCACTAATAATGGGTCCCAGTTGCATGCAGAGGATTACTGCATATCCTGTCTGAAAAACAGTCATGCCTTAGAGATGATGTGTCTACGTGTGAATAATATTGTTGGAATATTGATTCAGGAACAAAGAGAGATCTTATTTCTTTACCCATTTTGACTTCATTTTCAATATGTTGGTTTGTTTGTTTGTTTGTTTTTAACTAGATTAGTGATAAAAGCTTTTAAGGGCAATTTGAATATGGCTTCCTATGTCTGTTTTAGGATGTCTTAGCATTCTGAAATACCAGACCCAAAGTCCCAAGTTGGCCAAGACGACCTTGATTTTAAATTAAACCAGTCTCAGATGGGTGGTTAGCCACTTCTTTAAAAATCCAAGTAAAGATTATTTTGTAGCAAGATTTCCACCCTCCTCCCCCTCCCACCCCAACCCAGGGGGCCAGTCTGTTGATTTTTTGTTGCAATTTACTAACAAGAACAGCCTAGGCTTCTTCCTCTTATACAAACCCTAGAAATGGTGTGTGCAAACATCCATGTGTACATACACATGTACACACCTATTCACACATATGCTATATATTTGCACTATGGAGGTCTACAGACCCAGATACCTCTGACACAGTGGCCAGTAATACTTATATATGTTTCCCTTACCTAGCCTTCTGATAAACAATGACAAGTTGTTTTTCCAATGCAGTTTGGACTGCACAAGGTGCCAAGCTTTGGCCCTAGATCACTGGGTGAGAATTGTGTGTGTGTGTGTGTGTGTGTGTGTGTGTGTGTGTGTGTGTGTGTGTGTGTGTGTCCCTCCGATCCTTGCAGGCCTGGCAAGGTAGGGGAGGAAGACATGAGGGGGGGGGGAGGTAGACATGAGGGAGGGAGGAAGAGAGAGAGGGGGAAGGAGGCAGCAATAGGGGACAAGCTTTTGCCGCCTGGCCTAAATCACTGGAAAACTCACCTGCTGTGATTTTTCAGGAGGAGCTATGGATGGTCCTCAGGCTGCTTCTGAAAGCTGATGCTCGCATAGGCGCTTAGGTCCTCGCTGGAGCAGCCGTTCCCACTGGCTCCATTGCTGCCACAGGGCTGATGAGGAGGCTGCAGCAGAGGGGGACACTCCTGGGGCCGGTGATTAAAATCCTTGACCAAATCCAGGTCAATGTAGTTGAGTCCATTTTCTAGACCCGCTGCTGCCCCGCTCATCTGGGATGTCTCCTTCCTGCCGGGTGGGCCCCCAACATCCCCAGGCTTTAGCCAGACATTTTCAAAGGAGGCAGAACTGTGGCGTTTAACATCTTCACTGCTGCCAGTGGCCCCAGAGCCACCTGCGCCAGCGGCCTCAAAGGGCACCGAGACGTTACTGCCCCGGGAAGCACTGGGGGTAGAGGAAAAGGTCTCCGAGCTGTGCCGCCTCCGGCACCCTTGGGGGTCAGCCCGGATCACTTTGGCACTCTGGTTGCGGCTGGGACTGAGGTTCACTCGGGTAAAGGCGCTAATCCCTCCGGGTCCCTTTGGACCTCCTAACAGGGATGGACGGCTAGCCAGCTCTGCCTGTCCTTGGTGCTGGGGGAGAGAGGGGGGCGCTGCGGTAAAAGAAAGGGAAGGGGCAGGAGCTGCAGCAGCTGGAACACTGGGCTCCTCCGAAGCCTTGCTTGCCTGCATGACCACATAGCTGAGGGAGGCATCTGCACAGCCAGGACAGGGTCCACCCACCTGCATGGTCACGTAATCCTGGCTGTTTGGCACCACGCGGCTGGGCCTGCCCACCCCACCCGCCCCGGTGGGCAGGGGGCACGGTCTGCCAGCCTTTGCCACAAAGCTTTCCTGACAGGCGGGCCTCCGAGGAGGCCTCAAGTCCATGTTCATGTATTCCTCAGAGCCAGCCTCATCTTCTCTGGGGGCCGCCTGTCGCTGGGATGGGCACCTGACTGTGGGCGAGCAGAGGGACATGGCCGAGCCGTGGGAGTAGCCCGGCTGATCACCCACAAACTCAATGTTCACATATTCTCCCGGGCTCTTGGGCTCTGGGGGAAGAAGAGGCTGCTGTGGCTGCTCCCTGGCCCTAGGCAAGGTGCTGGCCTTGGGGCCATCCAGAGACAGCCTGGTGGGGCGGGTTAAGCGGTTCTTGGTCTGGGCAACCATGTCTGCTTTCCGGGGCAGGTGCTGTGGCAGGGCCTGATGATGGAGATGGCCATGGGCCCCCTCCTGTGCGCCTCCACCTCCTCCCAGGCTGTCACTGCTGGCAGAAGAGGACGAGTCCTCAGCTGCAGTGGCATACAGGAGACGGCCCGAGCTGACCGAGAGGCGCAGGTGAGGGAGCCGGCCACCATCTTCAGGCTCCCCTCGACGCTGCTGCTGCTGCTGCTGCTGCTGCTGCTGCTGCTGCTGCTGCTGCTGCTGCTGCTGCTGCTGCTGCTGTTGCTGCTGTTGCTGAGTGTGTTTGAAGGATCTTGGCAATGAGTAGTAAGAATAGATGGCCTTGTTTTGTGGATCATCTGGGCCATAGTAGCCATCTGAGGGGCTGCTGGTCACAGAGTCCCCAGCAGGGGACATGTTGATGTAATCGCTGCTGCAAGGTAGCTTGCCGTCATTGCTCTCCACTGAGAACTTTGGGTGAATGTGGTGGTGGTGGTGGCCACCCACCCCGTTTGTCCATAACTTGCCATAGCTGTTCCCAGAAGTGGCCGCGTTGCTGCTGCCAGAGCCACCTGCACTGTCTGGGGAACAGCTGCCACTGGGAGACATCATCATGTAGCCATTGGGGTCTACCCTCTGAGAATGGCGCCGGCTGGGGTTAATGATCTGCTGGGGGGCAGATACGCTCTTGGGGCTCATGGGCATGTAATCTCCACCGCTCTTTCGGCCACTGGGCACTGGAGCCACCCCAGGAGACATGGGCATGTAGCCGTCATCTGTATGTAGCACCGGAGTATCCACCCGGTGATGGTGGTGGTGGCCGCCCCGATCCTCCAAGGGATGGATCTCCAGACACTCCTCAGGATAGGAATGGGTGGGCACAAAGGCTGAGTGGCGGTAGGGTTGGCCCCGGTTCCCGCTGCCAGCCGCTGAACAGGGCGGGTAGGAAGGCATCATCTCTGTGTACTCTTCAATGGATGCTACGGAGGACTGAGAAGGGGTCTTCTGGTGGGAAATAGTAGGAGAGGTACCTGCTGAGTGTGTTCTCTTGCGGAAACTCTTCTCCAGCTCTGCAGCAGTGGCTACCTCATCTCCCACAGTGGCAGGACTCGGGCCAGCTCCCGGGGTATAGCGGTGCCCGATGCCACTTCTGGACAGGTTATAGTGGCCATTGGGGGCGGTCAGGTTAGGCGTGTTTTTGCCTCCCATGCAGATATAGTTGCTCAGATCTTCTTCGCCCCTGGCCGGTGGGGTGTGACCCAGGGAATCTGGCGTGACGCTGCGGAAGGAACTTCGGAAGTCACAGGGGCTGGAGCCGTATTCATCGGAAGAGATGAAGCCCCCGTCACTGGGGGAGCCGGACACCGAAGCACTGGACCTCCTCGGGAAGAGACAGTCGGAAGTTGACCCGTGGCCACTGGTGCTGCTGGACGATAAGCTGACCGGACTCGTGGCGGAAGGGGAACATCGGGAGGAAGGCATGGGGATGGAGCGGCTGTGGTTGAGAGGCGGGTGCAAGCGGGAGCTGCCCCGATGCCGGTGGGAGTGAGTCCGGTTGGTACTGGGGCTCACCGGACTCCCATCCACCGAGGCCGGCCGGGACATGGTGCCTTCTCCATCACTGGACGCCCGGACCCGGAAAGAGCAGGGCTTCCCACCCACGACACTAGCGGGTGATGTGGCGGTGACGCTCTCAGTCCGGGATCTCCGGGTGAGCCCCACCTGGCTGGGGGGTGGGTTATTGAGGTGATGCCTGCGCAGGGGAACGCTGATGGGATTGGAGCAGTTGGAGGACGACTGGCTCTTGCTCCGAGGCCGGAATTCCTCGCTCATGGCCCGCATAGCTTCCAGGATGGTCTCGTGCATGTTCTGGGCGACCACGGAGTCATCCACTTGCATCCAGAACTCCCCGGGCCCGGTCACCGCAGAGCGCCCCACCTCAATGAAGAAGAAGTTTTCCGAGTGACCACACCTGCGAATGTTCATCAGTTGGAGGACCACGGCGGCCGCCTCCGAGTTCAGCTTCACGAAGCTGATGGTCTTACTGGTCAGGCAGAGCCGGTAGATGCCAATCAGGTTCTTTGTCTGCCCCAAGCCCTTAGGCTTCAGGATCACTTGCCAAACCTCCTTGAATGCTGGTCCTGGGGCCATATCCCCATAGCTACTGTCCTCCCCGGCTTCTCCCAGGCCCGAGCTGCCGCTGCAGCTCCCCCCTCCGCCTCCTCCCCCTCCCACTCCAAAAGCTGCAGCCTCGTGGTGGGAATGGTGCAAGTGATGTCCCTTGGCCCGGTTGTGGAGCTGCAGGAGCGCCTGGTACCAGCTCTCCTGCTCCGACTCGCTGTCCGCGGCAATGGCGAAATGCTCGTCCCGGGTGTACAGGGCTACCAGGTGTTTGTTTTTGGAGTCGGCCCGCTTGTTGATGTTGAAACAGCTCTCCAGCGGGATAGAGCGCTTGGGGGCACCGGATTTGTGCCTCCACTTCTTCTCGTTCTCATAGTACTCCAGGCGGGCCGGGCCCCCGGCCTCACTGGCCGCCCGCAGCACGAAGAAGCGTTTGTGCATGCTCTTGGGTTTGCGGAGGTAGCCCACCTTCCGCACGTCGGAGAAGCAGCCGTCCCCCTCGGGTGGGCTCGCCATGCTGCCGCCGCTGCCCTAGCCCCAGCCGCCGAGCCAGGAAAATACAAGCGAGTGGGTGGGAGAGCGGGCACCTCCCCCAAACACAGCACATGCAAACAAGTCAGCCCGAGGAGAGAGGGGGGGACGGCTCAAAAAAATACAACCTCCCCCTTGTCCTTGATCCAGATCTCGGGTGCTTCTTCCTTCTCCCCGGCCGGCGCTCGGAAGAAAAGCAGCTGCTCAGAAGTCAGGATCCCCGGCGAGAGAGTTTATGGGTGTTTCATGCCCTTGGGGGTGAAAATCAGTCCTGGACGAGGCCAGTCCCGATCCATAGAGAGCAAAGTCTGCTCTCAGCCGCCGCTGGGAAGAAGCAGAGATGCATCTTTCATTGCATGGGCTGGATTCCTGCACAGGGAGGAGGAGCTGGGGGGCTGGGGAGGGGAGGGGGTCCCTGCTTTTCCCCTTTCTCCTCTGCCTCTCCCTCTCCAGCACACACACACACACACTCCTCCGGTTTCTGAGTCCTCCACTGGAAGCCGCGATTCCCGAGGCAAATTAAATATCCTTGGGCCGGGGGAGGCGTGTTGCCAAGTCCCAACGTTGCACAGGGCTCTCCCTCCTCCTCCTCCCTTTCCCCCTCCTCTTCCTTCTTCTCCTCCCTCTCCTCCCACCCTCACCCTCCCACCGCCGCCACCAGCAGCAGCCCGAGCCTCCGCAGCAGCGGCCCCACCCCCCACTCCTCCTCCTCCTCTGCCCAGAAATACCGGGATCGGATCTCAGAGCCGGCCGCGGGGCTCCCGCCGCCACTCGTGCCGCTGCCGCCGCCAGCCACGGACCCCGAGGCCAGCCCCATCCACTGGAGGAGAAAGAGCCATTTCCACACAAATGCAGCCGGGGCGGGCGAGGGTATCGCTGCAGTCTGCCGCCGGGGCGGCCCCCGAGGGCTGGCGGGGAGCTGGGGCGGGGGGGTGGAGGGAGAGGAGTCCCAGGCAGAGTCGCCTTCTCCCTGGGAGGGAGGAGCCGGGGCAGTCCTCCTCCCTCCTCCCTCCTCCTTCCTCCTCCTCCTCCTCCTCCTCGGAGAGTTGCAGAACCCAAACAAGCGTCGGGGCCCCCCTGCCTGTGCCGCCGCCGCGTCTCCCTCCCAGGACCGCGACACGTGACGGAGGGAGCTGCCACCGCCGCCGCCGCCGAGAGGCTCCAGCCGAGGTTGCTACATTCCGATCCGACCCGCGCCCGCCCTCCTCCTCCTCCTCCTCCCCCCCGCCCCGCGCTGCGCTCAGGCAGCGCCCCGGAGCGGCGGCTGGGCCCGGGAGTGCTCACTCACACTCCTCTCACACACGCACACGAAATAAAGCCTCCGACTTCTCCGACCCAAACCTGCCCCGGTCCGACTGAGCATGCCCGGCCCGGCCGGCCTGGTTTGTTTATTTCAGCTTTGACCTAGAAGGAGGCACCGAGGAGGGGAGTGGTCCCGCCCTGGGGCGTAGGTGCACCCACTGACAGCCACCTCCCGCCCCCCGCTGCTCGGGGAAACCGGGGCTGAAAGGGTGGGGACACGGCCGAGACCCCCAGAACCAGGCAGCCTGTCTCTCCTCGTGGTCAGCACCCAGTAGGTGCTTCCCTAGTGTTTATTGAGTGACTGACAATCCAGTCTTATGGTCAATGAGATAACTGTAAAGCACTTAGCGCCGTGGCTGGCTTATAATAAGTGCTTTATTAATGTTGATTGAGTGACAGTTCAGGCTCACCACAAAGGAGATATCTGTAAAATACTAAGCCCAGTGTCTGGCACATAGTAGGGGCTTCATTAGTGTTTATTGAGTGACTGACAGTTCAGGCTCACCAAAAGGAGATACCTGTAAAACATTAAGCGCAGTGTCCGGCACATAGTAGGCGTTTCATACATGTTTATCAAGTGTCTAACAATCGGTCTCTTAATTCCAACGAGATGACAACGGTAAAGCACCAAGCAGTGTCTGACACGGAATAAATGTATTAGTAATGTTGATTGAGTGTCTGACAGTTCAATTTCATCTCAAAAGAAATGCCCGGAAAGTACTAAGCACAATGTTTGGCACCTAGTAGGTATTCATTAATGTTTATTGAGTGACTACGACTAATCTCTTACCTACATATCTCAAATAATAACTGTAAAACACCTAGCCCAGTGCCCGGCCCAAAGTAAGCTCTATATAAATGTGAGCTATTATTATCTATGCAGATCTTCACGTGCTTTTGGTGTATTAAAAATCGGGCTTTGATTTCAGAGAAATTGTCAAAAATTGGTCAAAGGAAGCCTCTTTCTTTCTGTGTGTGTGTGTGTGGCCGGGAAGGGTTTCTTTAAATTTTTGAAAATGGCAAGGTTTGAGGAGACATACTGCAATCTATTCTGTATGCAGGTCCTGGGCGGATGCGAAAGGGTATGTATGGTGCAGTACCAAAGAGGGGGGACTTTGGCGGTGACTCTCTAAAAGGAAGCTCAGTCTCTCTCCAGATCGGGAACGAGGAAGGAGGAAGGGCATAACAAAGATGAATAACTGTAGTGCAGTAAGATCGGCCAATTCACAGTGGGTTTGTAGGTGTGGGAAGGGCACCGAATGGGAATTCGGATAACATGAACCCCCTTGCCACACTGGTTAAGTCTCAGAACAATGTTTTTAAGTGGGGGAAAAATACACGGGATTAACAAAGGAAGCCAATTATTCAAAATACGGTTGTCAAAAATAAATTGTGAATCAAATTTACAGACTCCAGGTTAGGAACCTCTAAAATAAATGATCTCTAAGGTTCCTTCCAGCTTAATCTGTGATCCTGTGCTTTAAGTATGCGGAACAGGTGAGGATAACAATTAGTTGCTCTCTTCCCTTAGGGCTTATACAATTTCTCCCTCCTCGCCGCCTCCCAGTCAAAATGATAGGCAGACACAGATGGTGAGGGTCTCCAAAGAAAGTTTGATGTGTCATTCACTGGTCATACTACACTGAGAAGGTCTGTTTTGTTTTTCTGTTTTTTGTTTTTTTAAGGCAAGTAAAGGGGCTGCCAGTTAGCTACGGCATAGACTTAATTAGGCCAACAAGAAAGGTTCAATCCCGGTGTATAGTCCGGTTAATGAATAGCCAAAAGGAAGAATTCAGCCCTGCAGCCGCTGGTGCTGCGCAACCATAACACCAGGAAGCCATGTAATAAACGTGTGCCCTTAATCACAGGGGAAATGGGAAGAAAGATTATGGATGATTACAAACTCATTACTACCACGGTCTGTCATAAGCCGAGGTCAGGAGCTCTGCTTGTCCAGACAGCCGTGCTCTAGCTGTTTACCTTTTCCGAGGTGTTTACCTTCTCCCTTATCACAAGTAAATGGGCCCCAGAATCTTTTTTTCTTCAGCTGACCTACAAACAGAATGTAGCCTCTGCCCACCCACGTCACCTGAAGAACCATGAAATAACGCCCATCAATAAAGGGCAAAGTGGAAAGCAAAGCTTGACTAATGCTTCGTCTCCCCTCACTGCACTCTCCTGCAGTCCCTTTTTGATTTCAGCCCTAGTATTGATCTGCACTGGTCCCGCCTCCCACTAAGGCTTTCCTGAAATGTGGGATGCTCCACACTGCAACTCCACTATGATTCCAGCCGCGGAGCTGAGCATGCTCAGTAGCTAAAGGGAAAGGGGAGGCGGGGGGGGGGGGGAAGGAATAGAGAGTAGAGGATAAAAAAAAAAAAAAAAAAAAGCCAGTCTGCAAGTAGGAAGCCTTCCCTGAACACATGGGAAGCTTGATGATTGGTGCAGTTGCTTGTCTTTCAATTCACTGCAGCGTGGGGAGGTGGGGAGAGAGAAGAGGGTTCCAAGGTAGGTTGCAATGCATAGTAAAAAAAAAAAAAAAAAAAAAAAAGGAGGTAGACGCCATTCAGTGGTGTGTTATTTATAAACTGAGGGGCTGTGAATCTCTGCAGTGTGGCAGTTCAAATCTGGTGACTCGTATTCTCTCCCCTTCCCTCTTCCCTCCCCTCCAAGCCCTCTATTTTGTCTAAACTCTATTAATCTGCAGCGTGCAACACACACACACACACACACACACACACACACACACACACACTGCCGCCACAGCTTGGTAACACTGGCACACGTGCCCACATCAGCAACACTATAAATAGGAGATTTTTATTAAAGGGTGAAAACACACGCGCGCACACACACACACACATACACACACACACACACACACACACACAGTAACAGTTACTGCAGTTCAATGAATTCGCAAGGCTGCGGGATTGGGGAATTGGGAAAGGAAGGCTATTGGGAGAGAATATTCATCTCAACAAGCCAAATTACAAAGAATGCCAGTCCGACTCAATAAAATTATTATTTTATAATAATAGCAAGGGGTGTTTTTAGTAGTATGATAATGCAGTCCTGATAAGCCTGCCCAGTGTTAATTTTAGATCTGGTTAGAATAGTACCAGTCATTCATACCTCCTTTTTTGTGTATTTTTTAAGTGAAATAATACTCCTGTAATGAAAATAAGGTCATAGTGATGGGCATCTTCTCTCCTCAAAAGAAGAAATGGAGGGCTTACTGTAAATATTTTGAGTTTGCAATCGTGTGAAATTGACTCTGGACAAGGAATGGTACATGATGAATGGCTCCGGAGTTAGAGACCTAAGGTTCAAAACCTGTCTCTGAAGCTTTAAAATACTTCTGTGACTCTGACAATATTATCATCTGAGTATATATTATCTGAGTATATCTCTGCACCTTGATGTTCTGATCTGTAACATGAGATGATTGGCTTTAAAGTCCTTTCTAGTTCCAGGTCTCTGACACTTATTTTTCTAATCTAAATAAAGCCCAATTTCCTTACAAATGTAACGAGTGGATAATAAACAATTCCAATCTTTATAATCATTCACAACAATAATAATTTAAAAACCAGGTTGCTCTGCCAGATCCTATTCTGAACAAAAGACATGCTAGTAAATACATTCCATAATGAATTATTGGTTGATTATTGATTATTTAAGCTACATAACAAGAAACCATTTCCTTCACATCTGCACATTTTATATACGAAGGCTAACCTTAGAAATAACTGAAATTCTAACATTTGGTTTCAGCACATTTACATAACTATTTTGTTTCTTTAAAAAACAGTTAAGTTCAATAGAAATATCTAAGTTCAATATAACTTACGTTTTCTACTGGTAGACAGATACATACATAGATTATCTACATCTGCTAAAGAAGGGAGAGGGAGAGAGACAGAAAGAAATTCTGGAAATTCTGGATTCTACATTTACTCTGTATTTTAGATCTGGAAATAAAATTATTTTGTACAATTTGTACAATAAGAAGACAAGTCATTCCCTACTTGATAAATGGTCGAAGCATATGAAAAGGCAATTTTCAAATGATGAAACTAAAGCCATCATATAGTTTTATGAACAAAATTCCCTAAATCACTATTGATTAGAGAAATGCAAATTAAAACAACTCTGAGACACCACCTCACACTTCTCAGATTAACTAAGATGACAGGAAAACAATTAAATATATTTTCTCTAGCCATTATATTCCAAATTAGATCTGCAGCTTACAAAAGTGAAATGTGTACATAGGACAAGTGACCAGCCAATTACAAAAACATGAGTTGCTCAATGCTGCCACCTATAGGGAAACTAGATATAACACAATACTCTATTTAATAATGTGGTAAATCATCTAATCTGATATTTTAAAGCAGGTCTATCCAACCTTTAAAAAAAAATGAATATTTTTAAAAAACATAGGTTAAGCATATCATCATTAAGTCTTTATTTCTGCTGGGTAATTTGCTAAATTGCACTACAATACTTGGAATCAGTCGCTTTTCCTCAAATACCATGAAGGAGCTACTCTTTTCTATCCCCATCCTAATATTTAAGTCCATGTCTTATTCCTTGCCTTTGGCACTATGACCCATTCTTTAGTTCCTCTAGAGCTAAAGCTCTTCCTTGTCTTTGTTAGTTTTCCAAGAAACTAGACTTGTTAGCTGTTCCCAGAAGTCTTTGGAACCTTCCAAGACCTCACTAATTGCCTACCAGACTACATTGATCAGCAAATGAGTGAAGCATTTCTTAAATCCTTAATATATGCAAAACATTGTGCTTTGAGGTCCTTGAAATTTGCTGCAGTCTTGAACTTGGGCATTTTATAATATCTACTCAATGATGAGATTCTTTCAGATTACTGGTTCTACCTCTGCCTTTACAGTTTGAGTATCCCAACTGACCCAAATCATCACCCAAGTCACAGGCTTTATTTAAATATGAAGGATAGAGAAGCTCTATATTGCTCTAACTTTCAAGCTAGGACACTCTTGAAATTAAGTTCTCATTTGCCTTCATTTCATCATCTCCTCAACTAGGACTCTGTTCTCTCAGTAAGACGGAGCCTTTAAGTAAGCATACCTTTCTGGTTAAGGTGGCAGCCTATAGGATCCAAAGTTAGAAGTCACCTAAGATATCATATATTTAGAATTTGAAGGGTCACAGTCCATTTAGGCTAACCCTTTTATTTTACAGATGGGCAACTGAGGCTCAGGGAGGTTGTGTCAAACTAATCATAAGCCTCAGAAATGGAATTTGAGTTCAAGTTCTCCTTTCTCCACAATCAGTGATGTTGAACTGCACCAAGATGATTTAATTCAATTTTTCGCATTTTATCATTGAGGGAAACTTAGACCTAGAGATATAAAATGATTTCCCAAGTGCTATAAAGGAAGGAAAGAACTGAGAGTTGAGCCCAGATCTTCTTATTCCAGATTCAGTGTTCTTTCTATTATATCACTAGGGAATTAAGAAATCATTATTAGACTACTGCTTAACCCCAGCCCAATTTCTGAATTCAACCCTACTTCCTAAAAACCTAAAGACCAAGTGTTTTGCTTCTAGTACACCAGTGATCTTGCATATTGCCTTTTTTTTGGGGGGGGGGAAGCAATTAAGTCTAAGTGACTCACCTACAGTCCTACAACTAGTAGTGTTTGAAGCTAGTTTTGAATTTAGGTCCTCCTTACTCCAGGGCAGGTGCTCTATCCACTGTGCTACTTAGCTGTCCCATTGCCTTTTGATTTTAAAGCAACCAAGCACAGGGACCACTTGGAGTAATTTGCCCACTCCATTCCCCTGAACAATCTCATTTTCCCTTTCCCACTTAAATCTTTTATCCTTTAATAATAATTATTATACTTTTTTAAAGCTAGTAAAAAGACAGGAATTAAAATTGAGTTGAGTTAAAACGCAATTGGAAAGTCAGATTTGGCACTCAGAATATGTTATATTGTTGCAGATTAATTATAAAGCCTAATAAAATTATGATGTGGAATAGAAATGAGTTAATTTGGAGACTTATTTGGTAAAATGTGGACATGAAAAGATAGCACCAACAAAATCCCATTTTAAAAAGGTGCAATTATTCTTAGTTCCTATATGAGACTATAAATACCAAATCATTCTGACAAATATCACAAGGAATAGTCTTAACTCTTTAAAAATTAACTACAATCCTAACCTCCTAAAACATATTTAATTAGATACAGTTGTGGTAGACAATAGAGTTGTGAGACGAACCTCACTTGATTAACCAAACTTTCAAATATATGGCCTGTTACTTACATTCATGGCAAAAATTCACCAGTCACCATAGCCATATATAACTACAATTGTAGCAGATTAGGGTTCCCCTCTACCTTGAAAACTACTGATAGCTTAAGTTTAAGGGAGATACTATGGCTCCTTAATTGCCCCTTTGCTTCCTTTACTTCCCCATATGACCTTTGAACTGTTTTCTTTCCCAGTTTCTCCTCTAGTTTCACGTCTAAACCTCATTCCAGTGGTCTGGATAACTGGAAATGTAGAGCTAGACATCTCTACTAAGAACTAATGATGAAGCATATTAGCCATTTCCAGAGAAAGGACTGATATTGCTTGAATATAGACTGAATTATGCTATTTTTACTTTCTTTCATTTTATTTTCTTTTGAGTTTCTTGCTACAAAATGACTAATGTGGAAATTTTTTACATAATTGCATATGTATAACCTATATCTATTGATTACCATGTCAGGGAGTGGGGAGGGGACTGTGAAGGAAAGAGAGATAGAATTTGGAACTTAAAATTTTAAAGAAAAAATGTTTTAATTCTTTTTTTAAAGAAATCCCTTCATAACCCTACCTTTCCAGTCTTCTTATATCTTATTCCTCAATGAGAACGCTTTAATCCAACAGCTTTCAGGCAAATAAGACACCAGACACTGCATCCACCAATTTTAGGTATTTCCTCTGGCTATCCCCTGGCCTATCTGCTTGACTACTAAGTTCCCTGGTTTCCTTTACGTAGCAACTAAAATTCTACCTTCAACAGATAGTCTTTCTTAACCTTTATCTTTTAATTATTTCCTAACTGAGGATTTGAGCCAATTTTGATGAGAGCAAGGTTTCAGCCTGCTATTTTCCCCTCCATTTTAATTGTTCTTTCATGTTTCTTTTATGCGAGATCATTTACCTAGGTCAATCTCCCTCTTTCTTTTTCTTCCAGTGAAATTTTCTTTTTTAACCCTTTATTTTGTTTTGAGGGTATCATCTCATCAAAGTTATCTTATATCTACCTCCTTTGTCCTTATATATTCTTTCTAAATGCTCTTATACTAATAAAATTCTTAAGAGTTACAAATATTATATTGTAACAGAAATATAATCAATTCAACCTTATTGAAGTTCTTATATTTTCTCTTATTTCTTTTTAAATTTTTAATGTTTCCCTTGGTCTTGTATTTCAAGGTCATTTTTAAAGTTCATCTCTGATATTTTAATTAGGAATACTTAATAGGAAAGTACTCTATTTCACGAAATGTCCACCCCTCCTCCAGAAAGATATATTCAGTTTTATAGGTAGGTGATTCTTGGTTATAATCCTAAATATTTTGCTTGCTGGTATATCATATTCTAAACCCTCTAGTTCTTTAATGTTCTGTAATGATGATAAAGGGTTAAAGATTGATCATCATATAGTATTGTTGTTAAAGTATATAATGATCTCTTGGTTCTACTCACTTCACTCAGCATCAGTTCATGTAAGTCTCTCCAGGTCTTTCTGAAATCCTCCTGCTGGTCATTTCTTACAGAACAATAATATTCCATAATATTCATATGCAACAACTTATTCAGCCATTCTCTAATTGATGGGCATTCATTCAATTTCCAGTTTCTAGCCACTACAAAAAGGGCTGCCACAAACAGTTTTGCACACACAGGTCCCTTTACCTTCTTTAAGATCTCTTTGAGGTATAAGCCCAGTAGTAACACTGCTGGGTCAAAGGGTATGTACAGTTTGATAATTTTTTGAGCATAATTCCAGATTGCTCTCCAGAATGGTTGGATGCATTCACAATTCCACCAACAATATATCAGTGTCATTGGGTAACATCTTTCAAGAAATCATCAAAGAAAATTGTCTTGAAGTATTAGAATTCGAAGACAAAATAGAAATAGAAAGAATCCATTGATCACAACCTGAAAGAGATCTCCAAATGAAAACCCCAGGAACATCATAGCCAAATTCCAGAGCTCACAGATAAAGGAAAAAGTACTGCAAGAAGACAAAAAGAAACAAATCAGTTCCGTTTGTTCAATAATGAAGATAACCAGCTACATCCAGCGAAAGAACTCTGGGAAATGAGTGTGAACCACAACATAGCATTTCTATTCCTTCTGTTTTTGTTTGCTTGCAGTTTTGATTTCCTTCTCAAGTTATTTTTACCTTATTTCTAAGTCCGATTTTTCTTGTGCAGCAAAATAACTGTATGGATATGTATACATATATTGTGTTTAACATATACTTTAACATATTTAACATGTATTGATCTATCTGCCATCTGGGGGAGGGGGGAAGGGTAAGGAGGGGAAAAGTTGGAACAGAAGGTTTTGCAAAGGTCAATGCTGAAAAATTACCCATGCATACAAACAAACAAAAAGCTATAATAATAATGAAAAAAATATGTTACCCAGATTTGTTTATTTAATCATGGTTTTCAGATTGTCCAATAATTCTTATATTATCTATCCCAGATCTATTTTCTGAATCACCTATTTTTCCAATGAAAAATTTCACTTTTACCTATCTTTTTTTAAACTTTTAAAAATTTCATTTACCATATCTTGATGTCTCATAGAGTCATTAGCTTCTACTTGCTCAATTCTAATTTTAAGGAATTATTTTGTTTCGTAATTTTTTGTTTTTCTTTCCATTTGGCCAATTCTATTTTTTAGGGATTTATTTTCCTCAGTAAATTGTGTATCTTTTCCCATGCTATTGACTCCTTTTTCATGACTCTCATTTCTTTTCCAATTTTTTCCTCTACTTCTCTAATCTTTTTTAATCCTTTTTAAGTTCTTCTAGGAATTCTTTTTGGGCCTGAGACTAAATTACAGTTTTCTTTGAGGCTTCATATGTAGTCATATTAACACTATTGTCCTCTTCTATTTGTATGCTTTGATGCTCCTTGTCTCCCTAGTAACTTTCTATCATCAGGTTCTTTTTTGTTTGGTTTTTGCTCATTTTTGCTGCCTTTTTTGTGACTTGGTGTTTTTATATAAAAGTTGGACTCTTGTCCTT
Source organism: Sminthopsis crassicaudata (assembly GCF_048593235.1). Lineage (NCBI taxonomy): Eukaryota > Metazoa > Chordata > Mammalia > Dasyuromorphia > Dasyuridae > Sminthopsis > Sminthopsis crassicaudata. Next base: position 54,568,516 of record NC_133619.1, on the reverse strand, counting down.
CAGTGTCCCTGGTTTTTAATGGGACTCAGAGTCTTACTGCTGGCTTTCACTGGAGAGGAGGCTTCCCTTCTAGTTTACACAGGAGATGGAGCTCCTCTGTTTGCCTCCCCTGGATGAGGGGTTTAGTTGCTGTCCTACCTCTGGGTGGGGCCCAGCTGTTTGGTTGCTATGGAAATAGGACCTCTCTGCTAGTAGGCCCTGGAGGAGTAATCTTGTTGCCAGTCTGCCCCAGGAGATGGACCTTGATTCTTGGTTGCTAAGAAAACAAGGTCTCTTTGCTGGCAGGCTCCAGGACTGGGGTCTCAATGTTGCCCAGTCCGGGAGTGGGGCTTCACCATTTATCAGCAACGGAGTCAAGGCCTGGGCCTGGTGGTTTTTCCTGAAACTGCCCGAACTACTCATTTGCCTAGGGGCCTGGCCCATGGATTGCTCCTAGGTTGGACCTTTGCTGCATCCCTTTTGCTGTGACGTTGGCTGGCTGCTGCTGTTCTTTAACCCCATGCTCCTCCTTTCTTCCCATGCTGGTAAGTTGCTTCCCAGTTCCTAGATCAATTCTGAGGGGGGGGTTGAGTTATTTGGAGAGGTAATAGAGGAGGGCTTCAGAGAGTTTCTTCATCACTCCACATCTGGACACTAGAAATTATACTTTCTACTCATTTTTTTACTTGAAGAGTAATAGCTTTTTTGTTTTCAAAATATATGCAAAGGTAGTTTTCAACTTTTACCCTTGCAAAACCTTGTATTTCAAATTTTTCTTCCTCCCTTCTCCCCACCTCCTCCCCTAGTAATCCAATATATGTTAAACATGTTCAATTCTTCTATACATATTTTTCACATTTACAATGCTGCACAAGAAAAATCAGATAGAAAAGGGGAAAATGAGAAAGAAAAAAAAGCAAGCAAACAACAACAAAAAATGTAAAAATACTATATTGTGATCCACACTCAATACCCACAGTCCTCTCTCTGGATGCAAGTGGCTCTCTCCATCACAAAACCTTTGGAATTGACCTGAATCACGTCATTGTTGAAAAGACCTATGTCCCTCATAATTGACCATCATTTAATCTTGCTCTTGCTGTGTACAATGATCTCTTGGTTCTACTCACTTCACTCAGCATCAGTTCATGTAAGTCTCTCCAGGCCTCTCTGAAATCATCCTGATGACTCTTTCTTTCTTTCTTTCTATCCACTTTCTTATCCACTATTTCTTTCTTACTCTATCCACTGCACCATGTAGTGGACCACTGCTCATTTCCTATAGAACAATTCTATTCATTCTTAAAAAAAAAAAACAAAACTTCAAGGAACTTTTTTTCTTCAATGACCTTCTCCCCCCCTTTTTTTTAATTAATCTTAATCCTCTCTTTATAACCTCTTCCCATTTTTTTTAAAAAAAGTAAAACACTTGAAATAGTTATGCATAATCAAGAGAAACAAATTCCCATACTGGCAATGTCTAAAAATGTATATCTCATTCTGTACTTAGAATCCATAACTCCTCTGCCAAGAATGCTTGCTTAGCTTGTGTCATCCTCCTCCTCTGAAATCAATGCTTATCATGACATTGCCAGAATTCTTAATTCTTTGAAGGTCTCCATTTTCTGGATTGTCTCTCACATGTTAACTCTTTGAAGGCGGGCACTATTTTTTTATTTTGTATTTGTTTCCAAAGCACATTTCTGGGCACCCAATAAGCCCTTAATAATTGTTTTTCATTCAGTGTTGTTGTTGTATAAATTGTTCTCCTGTTTCTGTTTTCTTCACATTGCACCAGTTCGTAGAAGTCTTCCCAGACTTCCCTGAAAGCATCCCTTTGATATGACATAATAACATTGCTCGGATTTATTTTTGTGGGCTGAGCCTTACTCAGAATGGTCTCTTGATAGTTTAGGTCCAAAAGTGGAATAAAATAAGATATTCACAATCAATTTAACAATTGATAAAAGGAGGTTTACTTTTCCATTGGATAGTACTGGAAGGACATTCAGAGCAGAGATAGTCCTAAGAAATTGATTCAGTTAAAACACAGGCTCCCAATATGGTTTATATCATATCACTGATCATAAGCTAAAGTAGAAGTATGGGGGAGAATGAGTATCTTCTTGTTTTAATAATCTATGACAATGACCTAAATATTAATGCTCTGAGTCATTTATCTTGAGGATAGTTCCAATACAGAGCAAGTAGATGGAGCAATGGATAGAGCACCAGGCCCTGAATCAGGAAGACATCTTCTTGAATACAATCAGCCTCAGACACTTACTAGTTGTAGGACCCTGTTTTTCCTCAGTTTCCTCATCTGTAAAATGAGTGGAAAAGAAAAAGGCAAACCACTCCATTGTCTCTGCCAGGAAAAATCCCAAATATAGTCATGAAGAGTCATACACAACTGAATAACAACAAATAGCTTCAATACCTTTTAGGGAAAACAGCCTAACTTGTACAATGGAGGGACCTTTAGTATATAAAAATAAATATAATATGAATATATATGTACATATGTGATGTGCATATTTAAAATTTATACAATTTATAAATAAATGTAAATAATATATAAATATATAAAATATACATAAACAACTTAAATATACATAAACATGCATATAATATGTATATTTGCAGTTATGAAGAGAAATAAATAATAAATTTAATTTATAAATATAAATATAATAACAATATAAAACAATGTGATAAGCAATTCCCCAGACGATGGGCACTACTTTAGTTTCCAGTTCTTTGTTAGAACAAAAAAAATCAACCAAAAATAAGGATATTTTTGTACATATAGGTCCTTAATAGGCCTTGCTGAAATCCCAACTAAAATCCAGTTGCTGTATATAGATCCTGAGAGACATAGGCACATTAAGAATTTAACCAGAAGGAATCAGATTAATGGAACTGAAGCTGGGGAAGAAATGCAGGAAAACAAGATTGTAATATAAAAAGAGGGAAAGTCTTGTAGAACCTGTTTCATCTGTCACCCAAGTAAACTATCTGCTGATGTTGCAGATAGGATTTGTAGGAACAGAAACAATCCCAGAGAGAAGTATCATTACTCTTCCAAACTATTGAAACTATTATCACATGCTGCCTCTTACTATTGGGAGAAAACTGTTTTATAGGGGACAGAATAAGGCACAGAGAGTCAATCTGCTGACTCTAACTGTTTTAAGTCCATTTTTCTGTGTCTTCTTGACTTTATCACTTGTGATATCCCAAATCCTGAGTTCAGGCTAGTTTCCTGTGTCCGGTACAGGATTTATTTCTTTGATCCTTAATTTATTTGGGCTATAGGTTGCCTACAGATGCTTCCAGATCAAACTGCAGAGTTTATTGATTTTTAGCGTATAGTTAAAAATTTCCATTTAGACTAATTGGACCATTCATAGATCCACCATAGCCCCTCCAACAATTATTATTTTCCTTTTTTGTCATCTTTGCTATCTGTTAGGTAAAATCTGATTTTCATTTCCTCTGTTAAGATCTGAATCATCCCCTTTCACACCTCAAAAAAAAAAAAAGAAAGAAAGAAATTTGTTCACTCTTAGATTAGGTTTCTTTTTTTTTCTATGAGAATTACCTATTTATATTCCTTGATCATTTATCTATTGGGGAATGGTTCTTGTTCTTACATATTTGGAACAATTTCTGATATATCTCAGATATCAGCCTTTCTCTCCCCCCCCCAAATAACAGCTTCCTTTTTAATTTTAATTAAATTTTTTGGTGTGGGATCTTTTATATTATGAAATCAAAAATATCCATTTTATCTGCTATAATCCTCTCTTTCCTTTGTTTAGTCATGGAGTTTTCTTTATCATAGTACCAAAAATATTTCTTTCTTTGCACTTCTAATTTGGTATGATTTAATCTTTTATTACTAAGTCATGTATCCATTTAAAAGTCTCTTTTACCCATAGGTTTGATTTGATTTCTGGAGTCAAGCTTGAGGTCTTCAGTCTGTATATTTCCCTTAGCATACATTAAGAATTTTACACTTACTGAGACCAAATTGCATTTTTAAAAAAATTACTTAGGGAATGATTCCATTAGATGTACATGTTTGATATGGTTTTTGTTGAAACTATATAACTGATGTCATCTCTGCACACCACATAACCAATAAGATGTTTTATCCCAACTTCCTCTTTTGTGTGAAAGCCCTACTCAGTTGTATTTACAACAGATGAGAATAGTTTTAAGGTGGAGGAGAACCATAATGGGCTTCTACTATCTTTTTAAATGACATCACATTTTGTATCAATTGTCCTTAATTTTTTATGGTCATAGGATCATGTACTGACAGCTGGATTGTTAAGAGCCCCTCTAACCCAACTACTCTACTTTTGCTGATGTAGCACTAAGGCCAAAAAATGGTAAGTGATTTAGTCTGATACTAATAAGTAATAAGTATCTGAGGATTTCCTGACTCCACATTGAACATTATTCCATTCATTATTTATTAATTAATTGAACTTTAATCCATTCATTATGCCATGCTATCTCATTATTGTATTGATGGAATTTTTAAAATAGAGAACAATTTTCCATGTGGACATTGAATACTCCCCCTAATACTTAGGTTAGTTTTGTGTATTTATAGTACACGAACAAGCTATAGTATAAAACTGAATCAAAAACATTGTGATGCTAAAGGCAATGTAAATGTTATGAGGTATTGGGGAACTATGTTTAATAAGTACCAAATTGATCATAAATTGCTTTTTACTCCCTTATGGTTTTTTTTTTTGTTTGTTTGTCTTTTATGGCTCTTAGTCAATATATTGCTTTTGTATAAAATTATATATTCCTGTGGTGGGGAGGATAAGTTGAGACACACACAGAGAAAGGAAGAGAGACAGAGATTTATTTAAAGTACATAAATGTGAGTTAAAAATCTTACTTTAAATTTTACTTTTAACTTAAGTTAAAAATCTGTTTGCCTCAAGTCACTGGAGAAGGAAATGGCAACCCATTCCAGTATCTTTGCCAAGAAAACCCCATGGCAAGTCAAACACAGCTAAACAAATGAACAATTATATTTTAGAATCATAGAATTATAGATTTAGAACAAGAAGGGATCAGAAGTCCTGTCCATCCTCACACCCCTCATTTTATAGATGAGACTAAGTACCAGAGGGATTGTGATTCAACCACAAGTCTGAATCCTTGAACTGTTATGCCCTTTTTTATTTACCTTTTCAACAACTTACTCTAGTGACTTCAAAGAATGTGATTCAGTGATCAACATTGAGTGTGATTAGACAAAAGTATGTAAACTAGATGACACAAGGATGGGTCAATCAATATCTGTCTGCCCACTATTATCGGCTAATGTCTCACTTTGGCCAAGGTCCAATTTCTCAGGAGGGTCTCTGAGATCAGCAGGATCTAAGGTTTGGAGTTAGATAATTTTCTAGCCATATAGAACTAGGTTCAAATAACATTAATAAGTAATAAATATTTCCTCCTATAATTCATATTATCAAACTCAAAAAAAGAATTTTTAAATTCCTAAATATACCCATCTCCTTTTCAAAATTATCTGAGATACCATCTTTTTAAAACAGTAGTATTTTGTTTTAGAAAAATTGCTAGAGTTTATGTTAAGTGAAGATTTCCAGTTGCCTTGGATTCTTTGACTTTTTTACTTCAGAATTTAATAACTCCTTAATTTTATTTTTTATTTCATCTAATCTAGGCTTAGGGATGAAATTATTTCTAATAATTTTCAACTACAATACATTGTTATGAGATCTCAAGTTTAGGGCATCGGGAACAAGAAAATAGTGAGAAACTTTTGTCAATAATTGGTGAGATCTATTTCCAGTTTTGTGTTATGATATAGTAATGACATCTAAGGAAAGTATTATTTTCAGTCCATTTCATATGCATTCCTGTTTTATGCATTTTAGTGGTCGTCAACATTTGCATGAAGACATTTTTAGTAGCTAGAATATTGGTATTTCTGTTTTGTTTGGGTTTGGCTTGCCTTTTTGTGGTACTAACATGGAAAGGAAGGCTTCTAAATCTCTTCTCCTCTATATCAAGCTGAAGATAATAATGGTTTAATGTAGACTTGCCTCCAATTTTATGTCACCCCATCTCAAAGGAGCAGGAGCTTTTCATTTGTTGGAGTACTAACTCAATGTGAGCAAAACACAGGAATCATAGTTATTTTACATCTTAAAAATCTTATCCCCTTACCACCTGGTGGCCTTACAGTGAAAAATCCTCAATCACCATTAAATAAGAAATAATATGCAAGGAGATGCTAAAGCAGATGGTCATCCATTGTTAGGATTACTTTTTGTTGTCCTCTGATAAGAGGAACTTGCAGCCTTATTTAAAGGTTCACCTCATTGCTGCCATTTTGACTTCTGTGACAACTATTATCTCCCCTTGTCTTCTGTCCTTGAAAGGGAAATGTTTTCTCATTCTGAAGATAAACCCTGGCAGCAACATGGCAAATATGATTCTTTGAAATTTCAATGTATTGTCCCTAATTCTGCCTTCTGGAGCAAAGTAGAAGTCTGGTCTGTCTTTCTCAGGTTTATGTTTTTGCTCCCTAATTCCACCTACTAATCAATCTGATTAAGTTCTCTGTATGATCCCATTAGATCAGTCTTCCTCCAAGAAGAATCATCTTTGACTAATAAGCAGATACCCTTTAAGCCATCTCAGGATGTTTATCAATTTGGCTGGCATAATAATCTCGAATAATCTTTTAAAAAAACTTAAGAGTATTTTTTCAATTGCATATAAAGATGATTTTCAACATCCATCTTTGGAAGATTTGGGGTTCCAAAATTTTTCCTTCCTTCTTTTCTTCTTCTCCTCCCCAAGACAGCAAGTAATCTGCTATAAATTTTGTATGTAAGTTAAACATATCTACCCAATAACTATGTTATCCCAAAAAAGACTCAGAACAAAAGAGAAAAGCCACAAGAAAGAAAAAAACAGCAACAAAGTGAAAACAAGATACTTCAGTCTGCATCCAGACTTCTTCCTCTGGATGTGGTCAGCATTTTCCATCATAAATCCTTGAAATTTTCTTGGATTATTGTATTGTTAAGAAGAACTAAGTCTATCATAACTGATCATCCACACAATGTTCCCATTACTGTGCATAATGTTCTCCCGGTTCTGCTTACTTCACTCAGCATCTGTTCACATATTTCCAGGTTTTCTGAAATCTAGTGAATAAGCATCTTTTGAAAAAAGATCTGATATTTTTCTTTAATTTTGAAGAAAATGTGATCATTATTCAGTGAGTAATACAATCATTTTTTCTCCAAAATGTATTCATTCTTCTTCTTTTGGTGAAACTTTAAGACTATGAATTATTCATTTAAGCCTCTGGCTGGACCAATCTTTCACCTCCAAACTCTTAAATTCATCCCATCACAGCTAACATTTGCTAAATTTTGTTTTTATTGAAGCAAATGGAATTTCCTTTAACATAAAGTATTACATATCCTATCCATCTATCTTAAAATATTTAATTTTAATGAATTGGATCCTTGTAGGGCAAGGGTGATGTGCAAAGGGAAGACCCTAATTTAGTTTTTCATTTAGATTAAAATTTGAAGCCCAAGTTTTACTGAGTGAATTATACCCTTAAAATCAAGAGCTATTTAGGGGCAAATATGGTTTTATTACCTACAGAAAAATGATTCAATTTTCCATAAAAGATGTTTGTTGCCAACTGTCCTGGAGTGGCTTGGAAAGTCTCAGACTATTAGGCAAAAGTAGGTCTTTCTGGATCTCATACCTCAAATTCTGTCTGGATGTAATACAGGGAACTGCTTGTGCTTAAGTAAACTTGGCTTTTTTCCCCTCAAAAAATTTGAGCAACAAATGTAAATGATAGCTTTACTCATTTTTAGTTGAAGAAAGCTACAAACATGAATATGACTTACAGAGTGAGAGAATGACCCTACGATCAGAGACTATGATCACATTCCTCTCCCCCCCAAAATCTAAAAACCAGAAAAGGTAAACCCTAATTTAATTTTTTTAAACTGAGAGCTTTTGATTTTTACCGTTATTTTTTCATTCATATTGATTAAAATTTAAAATCATCTGGGGATGAAATATTTTTTCTTTAATTTTATACTTATTCTTGAAAAAGTCCTAAATGGCAAAGAGTAATTTTTGTATTTTTTATATTGTAAATGAATTTTAAAGACGTCATTATATTCAAAGGACTGATATTGCTAAACTTAGTTTTGAATAGGACAATTACAAATAAACTCTCTGAAAATTTAATGCTTACACATAATCATGTCAAGTAACCAAAAAATGCCTTCATAAGTAAAACCAAGAGAACATTGTATACAACAATAACAAGATTATGTGATGATCAATTCTGATGGACTTGGCTCTTTTCAACCATGAGGTGATTTACGCCAGTTCCAATGGTCTTGTGGAGAGAGCCATCTACACCCAGAGAGACTGAAATTAAAAAGTACCCATTCATGTGTTTTGAAAAGGAAAGCATTGGGGGCAGCTAGGCAGCACAGTGGATAGAGCACCAGTCCTGAAGTCAGGAGGACCTGAGTTCAAATGTGACCTCAGACACTTCACACTTCCTAGCTGTGTGACCCTGGGCAAGTCACTTAACCCCAACTGCCTAAGCAAAAAATAAAATTAAAACATTTAAAATAAATAAATAAAGATTTAAAACTAATATGAAACATCAAGTTATTCATCAGAAACCACATCCAAATGCCCATGGCCTTAGTGAATTTCCAGATAATGAATTCATGCAGGAAAAGATGGTCCTAGTATTGTTTCTGGACAACATTCATTCAAAAGAATCCACTGTCTGTACAGTAAAACAAATAAATACATTTATCTGGAATCCTCTGGGAATGAGTCATTCTAGATAATCAAATTTTTTGGATACATGAGTGTTTACTGAGAAAACCCTTGAAGAACTCTTTTAAAATGTATTACTTCTTGCCTTTTTAAAGAAAATATAATTTAATCTTTTCTTGATGACTCAGTCATCATGGTGAATCAATTACTATACTGAACTGTAAATTCAATGATATAAGTCCTTGGAGGCTGCTGAAGCCAATAAGAACTCAGGCTGCTGATCATTTTCAGTTCCATGTTTGCTTTCTTTGTTTATTTTCTAGTCTTCTTTCTTTCAGAAATAACGTTAGCTAGCATTTATATGATTTGCAAAGCACTTTGTAAATAGCATCTCCCAGGGTCTTGGGATGCTCTATCTTTGTGTACATGGACCTTTTTATGCCCTCTCTGATGATGTCATGAAAATATAACATAGGCTATCTGGAAGCTGCGTCAAGGGAGATACAGAATGAGTCTTAGCCCCCTGAGTCAATCAAGTCTCAAAAATAGCTCAACTTGGTCGTCATTCAGAGAAAAATTAGTCTACCTTTGCATGGGGGAAGAAGTTAAGATATTGCTCCTATCCTATTCCACTTCTTAACTGTAAGATCCTTTAAGTCTTCTAGAGAATCTTCCACCACTTAGATGACTTTAGGCTGTTATTAGCAATCCTTCACTTCTTATATTTAAGAAATAAGATATTGCCCCTTCTTTACTCTACTCTTTCACTGTAAGATCCTTCAAGTCTTCTAGAGAACTTTCTACCACTTAAATGATTTTAAGCTGTTATCAGCCAACCTTGACTTCTTATATTTAAGAAATTCTATTATTATTCTATTTTTAATTATATATTAAGAAATTCTATCATTGAAGAAAATGAAAATTTAAAGTGGAAACAACAAAAACAAAACAAAACAAAATAACATAACATAACAGCTCCCTGAAGGAACAATTGAATCCATGAGGCTCCATGAGATGGGTGGTCCAAATCTTTGCAGTTCATAGTGGGTCTCTGTGATTATCAGTAGAAGCATCCTAGGAAGCATCAAGGCTATAGCAAAGATGATGATACTTTTTGTAAAGTCAGCAGTCATGACTCTGTAGTCCAATGCTCAGGGCTTGAATATCACTGGGGGAGTGTGTTTCAGTGCTGTCATCCTCCAGTTCTGGTCCTGAGAATGAAAACTTTTAAAATACTGATGCAGCCCTCTTGCCTATCCTTAGTAAATTGTATTAGTATAATTGGCACATTGGTTCATATTTCCCATCCCCAAAATGTCTCACTGCTGCTGGGCAAAATTAAGTATCATCCTTTCAACTGCTTTTCTAGATGACTTGCACAAAGGAATCACGACAAATTCCATGAGGCACAATTCCCTTTGGTTTATCATTTGATAAATAAGTGATAACAGAAAAAATACAACTGTTAGACAATTTTAAAATTCTGGAAATCTGACTTGATTTGTTGGGTCACTCATGCCTTATGTCTATCTACATATAGTGCTACAGTGCTACAGTTATAACACTGAGAACTGCTTTTTTCCAGATGCTTTGCTAATCCCCAAAAGTCATTCAAAATTAAACAATTTCCCCCCTCTGGCTTTCTCTTTCTCTTTTTTTCTCTGTCTCTGTCTGTCTGCTGTCTGTTTCTTTCTGACACATACAAACATACCCACACACACACACACACTATTCCCTTTAATGGGGAGGAGTCTCCCTTCAATAAGCTTCCCTTAAGTGAATTGGGTGAAAATGACCATTAGCATTCAATCACAAGAACGGCAGAGCACAACTTTTGAATTTGTCCTTTTTAGGTAAGAATGGCCAGATAGTCAGTGATGGACCTAATGCTTTCTTTACCTTCCCTAACAACTTACTCCAATATCTTCTAAGCTACTTGCTCCATATGAGTGGATCCTTTTTATTCTTTTCCATTAAGAAGACTCTCTAGGCTACCAAAAGGCCCTTTCTACAGGATGATACAATGCCAAATCTTGTCGTCTCACCATCTCATCTTCCTTATTTGGAGTGCCCTTCCACCATTTCAACTGCGATGTGAGCCACAATGGTATCTTATCCCAATTATTAACCATGACAAACACTATGGATATTCTAACTCATGCCAGTACCTTATTAGTAAAGGCCTTGTATTAGAACAAAATGAGGCACTCATGGGCCATTCAACATTTAACAAAAGGAGGTTAATGGAAGCAGCATCTCAGGATGTGGTGACTCATGATTTTGGGATATCCCCCAAATCTGAAGGGCACTAACTCCATGTAGATGGGCCTTTATGCCCTCAGGTGACCATGTCACATCAACATGGACAGAGGTTACACGAAGCTGCAGAACTAAATTTGAGCTTTAATCCCTGAGCCAATCAAATCCTGGGGGATAGCTTTGTTATCTTTTAGGGAACTATCCTAATATCCATGGTAAAAAAGACTGGGATATTCCTCCTACCACAATACATTAGTTGGGTTATCACAATATTTTGTAAAAGTAAACGCAATAACCAGTTTTTTGGGTAATTTAATAAAGTTATTAAGATGTAACCTCATCCTTTAAGGACACACTAAAAGCATCCTTAGTTCAACTCCAATAATATATCATCGTTATTGGAATGGAACCAGTAAATTTTATACCAAAATTGGAGCAAGATCACAGAATGAACTGTCATGTATAACCAGCCATAAAAATTTAAGAATTACATTTTTAACAGATTTTGCCATACCAAATAACCATGCTTTCCAAGATACATGGAACCTAAAGCTTTCAAAGTATAGAACTCCAGATCAAAATCACAGGGGACATTGAACATAGAAGACTAAGAGTGTGACCCTGGTCAATATTTTCACTTGCCAGAAGCTTGGTTTCTTTAACTGTAAAATGGAGAGAGTAAAATGGAGGTATTTGTACTACGAGGTTGTTGTAAATTTCCAAGCACTACAGAAATATGAACTATTATTATTACCCTCTGGTTGTCAGTGATTAAGAACACAAAGGTGGCTTTCATAACATTTCTCACAGCAGTTCTACGAAAGATTGAAAACCTGGTATAAGCATGATGAAAATTTTTATCACTACCATAAAAATAGTCATGATGAAAATCCTTATAGTTAACATTTCCCCAAATAATCCCAAATAATCAATGATTCAATTGGGATAGTGTATTCATGACATTCCCTAGGACTGCCTAAATCAGATAAAAATGTAATTGAGAATTATGTGACAAAATAAGTAAAAATACAATAGAGACAATATTGATACTTGCTTTTCTAAGTCAACATGCAGCCCACAGGGACCTTATGTACAGTTAAGTGGCCTGGTTTCTATTTGACTTTGGCAACACTGCTCTGGTGCCCTGAGAGGTTATGTAATTTGCCCAAGATCACACAATTAGTATGCATCTCTTGTACCAATGGGCTATGCATGGAACAATACACACTGATTTCTTTTGGTGGGACAGCATTTTCAGTAGCACTCTTGATGTTTTTATCTATGCTTTTTTAAGTCTTTTGAAAATAAATCCTTATTGGATTATAAATTCCATGAAGATAGATTTGATATCTCCTCCAAAATCTCCCCTAACACCTAGCACAGCACTCTAATAGGGACATGTTGAATAAATGTTTGTTGGATTGCTTCTTAGTCATTTTAGAACTTCAGGCCTCAGTTCCTAAATTGTAAATGGAGAGGGTGGGACAAGATGGAGAAGGTAATAATATTATTTGGGGATTAATAGAGCATCATACATAAATTTCAAAAGATCTACAAATTTGAATGGGAGAGAAATTGCACATTTTTCTTTAGCCACCAACTGAAATTTACATTTCTTTCAGTTATTTAAGAACATTTTTGAGATATGAAAAGATGTCTCCAACCCACTTCTTCATGGAAGTGGGAGATCCACAGGTGTTGCACATTGCAAGTTTTCAGATTTTTTCATTTTTTTAATCATTTGTGATTTTTTTCCTTTCTTTTTCGGCTTAAAAATAATTTTGCTATATGGAATTGGGAGAGTGGGGAAGGATACCAGGGAAAATTTTGATAATGTAAAAGTAGAAGACAATAAAAACTTTTTTTGGGTGGAGAGGAAAGCAAAGCAATTGAGATTAAGTGACTCCTCCAGGGTCACACAGCTATTGTCAGTATCTGAGGCTAAATTTGAACTAAAATCTTCTTAAGTCCTTCTGAATCCACTATGCCACCTAGCTGCCCCAAAAACTTACTTTAAAAGAACATTCTTCTAAGAAACGATCCAAAGATTTTATCAGACTGCCAGAGGGTTCTGTGACACAAAAAAATGTTAAAACTCTTCAACTAGATAATCACTAAGGTTTCATTTGCTTCTAAACTTTATGATCTTATGATTTTGAGTAACAAAGACTCTTGAAAAATTTACATTTATCTTCTGAAGCCTAGAAATCACATATAGTAATTAAAGTAGTAAATAGTAAATACTTAGAAAAAGCCACATTAAAAAGCAGATATTCCATTTTCTAGGTCACTTCTATAATCACAAGGTTATATTCTTCTCCCATGTAAAATATTCTCCACATCCCTTCCCAAAGGCTCATAATATCCTGTAGGAAAAAAAATCAGGCAATCCAAGAACTGTCATTATGCTTAGTATTTGATAAAGCTAAAGATTTTCTTTTTTTTTTCAATACCCATATGAGATAGTAGACTTTAAATATTTCTCATTTATTCCTTAGTATATTTGCCATATAAATTTAACTCTGAGCTACATACCCTTTTTTGCTATACTTCAAAAGTAAAAATGAAGGTCAACACTTTGGTTGGAAGGTATGGAAGGGGAGGAGGAAAGAGAGAGGGCAATTACAGTTTAGAAACCCATTCTTGCAAGAATAGTCAGCCTGCTGTGTTACTTCAGTCTGCATAATGATGCTGATGACCCAGCATTGGCTTGCAGGTAGGGTTGCATGTGTCAAAGCAGACCAGTTTAATCTGAGAGGTGAATTCAATAATGGAATGCTGACTTGCAGTCTGTAGTGCCTCTGATTAAGGGTCATCACATCTGGTACCTGATTTTATGTCAGTAGCTGACCTTTTTTTCACCTTATTCCCTGAGGATCTCCTAACTCAGTATTCCTAAGGATATTATACAGTGACAAATTTAATGTTGCTTCACCTTTGCTAAGAGTAAATTCAAGATCCATTGCTGTGTCTGGAAGCCCAATATCTTATTTGAATATTCCAAAGGAAGAGTCTCATTGCATTAGTCAGAACTGGATGCAAATGATAAGAAAGAAAGGACAGGATAAGACAAGGACTTTGCCAGTCCAAGTTGTAGAAAGCTTGACCAGAATTAGAGAAGAATGGAAGCTGGTACCTTTCACAATTATTGCTAGGAAGGAGAATCACAATTTTAAAGAATTAGAGGAATACACAAAATTCAAAATAAACTATTGTGATTATGTAAAATTAACAAAAAACATTTTAGTGCACAAAATCAATGCAACTAGAAGAAGAGAGATGAGCAAATATCTATAAAGTATCTCTGACTTTATAATCTCATATCTATATTTAAGAAAGAATCTATCTGATAGCTAATATATATATACATATATATTAGATACATAATACAAATATGTAAGACCAAGAACCATTTTTTCAGTAGAATAAATGGTTTAAAAAATATGAGCGGACCAATACAATGTTGCCATGAGAACTCTTTCTGTCATCAGCAGACTGAACCAAGCTGTGACTTAGTAGTTAAGTCTTGAGGAGTTTGTCTGAAGTACTCAGAATAAAGTTACTTGCTCAAAGTCACACAGACAGTAAGTGACAGAGGGCAGTATTTTAAGTCAGGTCTTTCTGATTCCAAATCCATGTGAATTATACACATATAATTCCTATAAGAAAACTGATTTTCCTTAAAAAAAATTTAGAATTTTTATTTTATACAAAGTTACAAGCTCACCTTTCCCTATACTGTGTTCTATTATCATCAATTAATTCAGTAAGGTGAATTAATAATTTTTCATTGTTTAAGAGCATTTTATCTTTTTTTTCCTGCCAGATGCCTATTTGGTATGATTGGGGGAAGAGGTGAAAAAAAAGATTAGATTGCTATGAGCCTATTAGTTTAGTTAGGCATTTAGAATAACTATAATAAGAACACTCAATATGTTTCAGGCTATGCCTACAGATGTGCACTCATTTTAGGAAAATCATACATTTTGAATTTAATAAACAGATGAATTAGAATTATTTCATTTTAAAGTATCCTTTATAATAGTTTTATCATAACATTTCCTATTATATTCAAAATATTATTTGATTCTTTTAAAATGTCCCCATCCAATTTTTCAGAAGCACCTTGACCTCATCCAAGCTAAAATGCCTTCCATTGTCAAATAAGTGATTTGGACTACAGAGTCTCTGAGGTCCTTTTCAGCTTTAAAATCCTGTGAATCAGACAGATGTGATCTCCAATTTTTATAACTCCTCTAGTCTCGTCTTCTCTCCAACTCATCCTGCATGTGGATGCCAAAATAATCTTCCTAACGTACAGATATTAACATGTCTCGTACTTAAAAACCTCCAATGACTCCCTTTTGACTCTACTATAAAATTGAAACTCCTTAGCCTGGCATTTAAGCCCATCTGCAATCTGGCTCCAGACTACCTTCCCGGCCTTACTTCCCATTTATCTCCTTCATACTCTCTACATTCCAGCCAAACTAAACCACCAGCTGTTCCCTAAACTTGGCATTTCAGGTTCAGCCTCTACATTTACACAGGCTACCGCCTATGCCTGGAAAGAACTCTGTCCTCATTTCTGCCCTTTAGGATCCTCTCCTACTTCAAGATTACTCTTCCTATAAAAGGGCCATCTTCTCTATTTTGATTTGATTCTCTTTGCATTTATTCTGTATATTTCTATATACGGACTTGTGAATTAATGGAATTATGGAATCTCCTTGTGAGCTGAAATTATTTCACTCATTGTATTTATATCCCCAGTGCCTAACACATAATAGGTACATAATAAATGTTTGATGAGTGATAGGTTCATTTCAGCTGAAAACATTTTATCCTACTGTCCAATTTTCCTAGAGCATCCTGGTCTTCTCACTCACACAAAAATCTGTTTCATTGTATTTCTTACTAATTCCTACTAATTAAATTATAGGTACCTTGAGGGAAGGAATTATGTCATTTGTTATTTTTGAATAATTGCTTTTATCTAGTATAATACCTTACACATAGTAAGTACTTAATAAATGCTTTTTTAATTTAATCATTCATTCGCCAGCAAACATATAATAAATATGTATTATACACCGGCCACTACTAGAAAATGGGGATATAAAAATTAAGAATGGAATCAAAGAATGTATCATCTGATTAATGGGTTATTACATTTATTCACATTCATATGGAAAGAGTAGGTAAGGGGAAAGAAAAGAAGCAGATGAAGTGCTATAAGGAAATTTAAAGAGGAAAAAGACCACTTTGGTTTTAATAAAGCATTGCTTATGTGCTAAGAGAGAGCTACTGAAACTTAGGAACTTTGAGATTTCTTCTAGCAGAAAAGCCATTGTGTTCTTTTCTGTTTCCTTATAATTCGCAGGGTCCCTTTGCAAGGAACATCATGAAACAGCATTGAATCAAAATTATAATTCATGAGCCACTACTGACATATTTCATTTACCTTCTAATCAAAAATTATTCAAAATAAAATAAAAGCTATTTCGTTAAGTAATATAGCAGATGATGATGATGATTCCCATCCTCATACCCCTGCATATATACAATACACATAGAAATATACTCTTTGGCAAGTTATCAGGAGGACAAGGATAAAACTTTCTGGGAATTCGTGGCTCTGATGCTTCTACTTGTTCCGAAGAGCTGCGAATGTCCTTTGTAATGTGATCAAGTAAACTACTTTCTTTCTTGATCTTAGGTTTTTTGCTTTTATTCTGGTATTTCCCATGAGCTGCTCTCTACTGAATATTTCTGTTATTGCTACTTTCTACTGCCATCTTTTGGTCTTCAGCTGCCTTATACCCTTTTCTTTCTTCCTTCTGGGGAAGGGACACATCAGCTCTTTTAGCTTACAGCCCTAGGAGTTATTTCAGCACCTTTGTACTGCAACCTTCAGTTAAATACCTGCATCAGGTCTTATATCTAGAAAAATCTTTAACTATTGCAGGCTACCTTTTGAGCTGAATTCTTTTCTGCTGTCAATTAATACATCTGAATTATGGTCAGAAAAATTTCTTTAAATGCTATCCTACTCCAATCATCCCAATCTATGTCTTGCCCCTGGACTCCTGATTCTGGAGACTGATAGCTTTTCATAGATCTGTCTTAAATCCAATTCACTTGCAAGTCAACTTGCAAGTCATTGCTCCTTTCCAGGAATGAAGTACAAATAATAACAACTCATGGATGCCAAACTTGTTCTCTGAAAAAGTCATTCTGAGACTTCTCTTGAGCAAATCTACAAAAGAACAGAACAGAGTCTCGACAAGGATATTCTTTTTGAAGCCTCCTGATATCCCATCTATGTTCAATAAAATAATCTTGAGACAAGTCTGAAAGTTTGGGTGGAGCTGGTAGAGCTAATAACCTTTGTCCTGCTTTCCCCTAGCAACCAGATTTTTCCACTACAGATCTGGCAACCTTTGTCCTACTTCCCCCCAACAGCCAAAATCACTGTATTTCCTGCCTAAGTTTTTATGATTTGTTAGAGTCTGAGAATGCCAGCAAAAAGAGAACAGCTGTGCATTGAAGGTAATGGAGTTCCACAGCTGCTCACAGCTGCCTGTATGCTCTGGGTCTATGCAGAAAGCATCACAATATACCTAAACACTGGAGTTAGAGGCATGTTGGAGAAACTAGTGCTTGGATGTATGAAAGAAGGAACATAATGTAACTGTCAAAATGACCCAGTCAATGGGCTGAATGAGTGGAAGAGAGAGTAATATTGTGAAATGGATGGCCAACTCAAATAGTGTGAGTTCCATAAAGTATAATGGTCGGACAACCTATCAAAGGGTAGATTTTTATGTATATATTGTGTGTTGGGTGGGGGGGGGAGAATCATCGTTGTTTATTTTGCTGCATCATTTAATAAAATATCTTTTACTTTAAATTGTTTTCTGACACATAAGGATCCCTTTGAGATGTATATTGATTTAGTCTTAAATGTAATATTCTGTTGTATTTTTATTTATTTTGTTAAATACTTCCCAGTTACGTTTAAATCAGTTCTTCCAGCATTTGGGAGTGCCACAATGCTGCCTGTGGCCACCTGTTTCTCACCTGAATAAAAAGCACAGCTATTTTAGCATGTGCAAAAGAATATTGAAAATCTTGTCAGTTGGGGCAGGGAGTGTTAAGTAGAATGAGTAAATTTGTGTTCATAATAAGGAGAGTATGTGGGTTAGAAGAAAACTTAGATATAGGCAAGAAAAGAGATTTAATCTAGAATTGGTGTGTATTAGGTTAAAGTCTGCATCCCTAGGAGGTATGAAGGGAATGAGTATAATACATAGGGCAAGTGGGCTGCCTGCCCTCTTTGTCCTGGTGCTGTCCCTATATAACAATTTCATTACTGGGAAGCTGTGATGAGAAGCCTGGTTATATGCTGCATCACATAATATATCTGAATAACAAGTTTCTGAGTTACCAGCCATCTCCACATGGGAAGAGTGTGCCAAGAGAGTCACAAAGAGGACTGACAGCATGGGGTGTGAGTGAGAACAGGGTTTCTGAATGATGGATCCCTAACAATGATCGTGACTTTTGTCTTTTTTATTACCTTAGAGGCTATTTTAAACTCAATTTGTTTTGAGAATTATTTGATCACAAAGACTGACATTTCGTGTTCAGACTTGTTTTACCCAAATCCCCTGGGGTGCCTATACTACAGCTCTTGGGCAGAATCCAGCCTAATTCAGCTAAAGAATAGCCCAGTGCCCATTAATTAAGCAAAAATCTGACTCAAGTTTCTACAAGGGCTACACAAAGTGCCAAGCTGATGCGAAGCAGATCCAGCATTTGGGAATATTAGAGGGGGGAAATAATTTGCAGAGAATGTTATTTTACAGGAAGAAAAGCTGATTCTATTACCAGGAAAAGTCATAAAAATAAAATTTTTGGTTTTTTTTAATTAAAAGATAGTTGATATTTTTTAATTTTCTTTCCTATTTTAAAGAAATAACAAATGTTACAAAGAGCCTAATAAAAAACAAACCATAAGTTGTCATTTTATAGAAAATATGAATATTTCAAATATTTCATTTGTGTCTTTGTATGAAATATCAATAAAATAATATATATTATTATTTCATAGACCAAAAAAAAAATCCAGGAACCAAGAAAGTGATCCAAAAGTAAAAGATTACAAAAAGATAGGAAATCTCAGTCTTATGTTGATGACTAAAAGACATGGGTAGATATGGGAATATGTGGTAGATAATCATGGCCGAAAGGTGGTCTATAAATTTCACCAAAGATAATAAAAGAAATAATCATTGCCATTACCTAATGGAGTGAGGGAATGAAGTAAAGGACAAATATCATCAGCAAAGAATAGAGTAGGGTACTGGCCATGGTACTGACAGTGACTGGCATTGAGACATTTATTTTACTTTCTCCAGAAAAGAAATATGCCTAGAACATTTATTATTATTGAGGATTTTAGGGGCTCTGATTATCCTTCTGTGTACCAATTTAGAGCCAGAATGGAAATCCTATCCATTGATAGTTATTATATGTTAGAGCATTATTTCCTAATCCAAAATATGATTACTGAAATTCTCTACCCAAAAGGATCTTAGACTTAAAAGGAGCTAAAAGGCCATCTAGTCATTCTAAACTACTAATCGAATAACAGTTCAACTAATTCTAACAAGAACAGGAAATAGTCCTTTTAACTTCTGAAGTATGTATAGAATAGATCAGCACATACATAGTACCAAAGTTCCATAAGGAAACCCTAGTCTTCAGAGTACAGGAAAAAAAAATACACATCTTGGTAATATCAGCCACTCTAGCCTAAAAGTAGAATGTACAGACCTCACAACATTAAGAATGAAAGACTGAATCATGAGACGTTGCAAATTTTTTCATATGTGTATGTGTTATATATATATATATATATATATATATATATATATATATATATATGTATGTATGTGTGTGTATATCTCTGTCTTATATGTGTGTATATCCTAATAGATGTATATATGTTATACAAATATATATATAGATATATGTGTATTATATTTTAAAGTAAATTTTCTATAGATCTCAGAAATTCTACTTTTAGCTGATATTTATTACAAAAAATTTTTTCACATTTCACATTTTTTTATTTTAATGCTATTGATTTCATTAATCTAAGACTTTTTTAGCTTTATATAATCAACATTTCCTTTTTTATTTTTTCTATCTTATGATTGGTAAATAATTTTTTTCTCTTTGCTTCTTTTTGAAGAGAATTTCCTTCCATTTTTTATTGTAACGTATAGTGAAAAATGCTGAACTAAGCCAATTTTCTGCCAAACTGTTTTCCAATGTTCTCAACAGTTCCTGTTGAATGAGAATTTCTTCCTCCCTCCCTTCCTTGCTAGACTATTATGTTCATTTACTTCTAGGTTTTGTTCATCTATTTTATTCTACTGATTTACTTTTCAATTTTAAAAATTGCTATCAAGTTGTTTTTCATGAATTTAGCTTTTTCCCCTTCTAGGATCAATTGTAAGTTCCTCTTCTATCTCCTGTCTATATTTTCACATTTATTACAATATTACTTTCTTTCACACATCCTATCATTCAAGCAAACCAGTCTTTTTACTACTCCTCGTTAGTGTCATTCTATATCCCATCTCCATCCCTGTAATACAATTTCTCCTCATCTTGTTCTCTTAGAATCACTAATTTCCTTCAAAGTTCAGCTCAAACAATATTTCTGACATGAGACTTTTTCTGATCCAACTAGCCAATTTGTTTGCCTTTCCTACAAAATTATTTTGCATGAATTTTGCATATACTTATATATGTACATATTATCTCCCTGGTAATATTTTAAGGTCCTTAAGGGCAGGGATTATTTCTATCTATGCTTTCCTAACATATAGAACAAGAAGGGGGATATAGGCAATAATAAACAAATGTGTGTTGATTGATAGAAAATGAAGAATAACAATTTCACTGTAACATAGTCTTGGGGAGTTGTCAGGAATACTAAAAGGTCAAGTGACTTGTGTAGGGTCACATAACCACTCTTTTTCTTGTCTTCAAGCTCAGATCACTACTATACCATTCTGCCTGATCTTTTTGTATAGTAGTTAAATAATAATACATTTGTAGCATCCAGAGGCACCCCATCAAGTCACACATACCTACATAACATTTTGTAATCCACTTAAAGTGATTCCAGGTTTCAAGTGCCGTAGAAAGTCAATATTCAGGGGGAAATCACAAGTCTTCATCACCATGTTTCTATTACTAGGCATCCAGAGGGCACATTACTTCAAAGCAAAGGGCATCAAATTAAATAAATGACAAATATCATGTAAAATAAATAACTCTCCCTCTACATTCATGATCCTACTTTCCCAGGGGGGAAGTTAAATGTTTTCTATTCACATCATATGGAGGAAAACTGTTCTCCTCTCTACTGAGCTACTCTTTACTTTCAACATATAGACTTCCACTACTGTGTAACCTTTTCCACCTAGGAAAAGATCTTTTAACTGCAGGGAATATTCCTCTTTTCTGATTCAAACTTTAGTCAAGGACATCCAGAGAAGCCTTTAGACATTATTTTTTGAACTGAACTCTTATAATGATAGTAGGATCCAAGAAATCACAAAACTTTTAGTCTTGGATGAAACCTCACCTGGAAATGTATTCCAAACTATATCAGAAAGTAATTCCAACTGTTACCTACATGAAAATAGGCATCAAGATTCTACTTGAAGATTTACATTGAAAGGAAAACCCTTATCTTCCAATGCCTCCCATTCATTAACTTTTTTAGACAACTCTAGCTGATAAAAGTTTTTCCTGTCTCCAAGCTTAAATTTTCCTCTTTGCAAACTCTACCTCTTGTCTCTTTTTCCCCTCTGAGACCAAAAAGAACAAGTCCATGTGAGATCTATTCATATATCTGAGGATAGGTAAGATGCATCTTCACCCCCACTCCAATTTTATTTTCTGCAGGATACAAATACCCAATTCTTCAGAACCTATGAATTCCTTAACTATGTTCAGTCTTTCTCCTGGAATCCAATTCTGCATTTCTGTCTGCTATGCATCTCCACAAGAATGTGCCATGTTAGGAGTGGGGAAAGAAAAGAAACGAAAGACAAGAGGAGGAGGAGGAAGAGGAGGAGAAAGACACTAATATATATAGAGAGAAAGAGAGAACTAAGAGTATCACAAAAGGGCAACTAGATGGTGCAATAGATAGAGTGCCAGAAAGTTTCATCTTCCTAAATTCAGATCTGACCTCAGACACTACTAACTTTGTAATCCTAGATAAGTCTTAACTCTGTTAGCATCTATTTCCTCATCTGTAAAATGAGTTGGAAAGGGAATAGCAAACTATTCTAGAATCTTTGCCCAAAAAAACCCTCCAAAGCGGTCACAAAAAGTTAATTATGACTGAACAACAATAATAACAAGTATTATACAAATCCAGAGATGAGAAAGTATTCAGAAGAAGAAGGCATTCAACAGAGTCATATGAGAGGGTGAGATAAAAAACAAATAATGAAAATTGAGGTCATTGATGTAGAAATTATGAATACCTGGAAATTGTGAATATATATGTGTGTGTGTGTGTGTGTGTGTGTGTGTGTGTGTGTGTGTGTGTGTGTGTGTATAGGATGGGGGAAAACTCTGATATGTAGAAACCAGTCTAGAATCCCCCCTGTTAGTCCAAGCACCTATTAAAGAATGAAATTATCAAATCAAGAAGCTACTCTGCTTTGGAAGAGAAAGTGTTTTAACAGATGTATGGATAATTAAAATCTCCTTTAACTACTGTATCACGTTTCTGTGCCAGCCTCATGAGCTGTTTCCTGAACTCCTCATCCAGTTTCTCTTTCTGTACACATGGCCTGAGATGCATTCCAATGACAAAAGCACTTCTCTTTCTTCCTCCATTGACCCTTTGCTGACGCCATGCTGCCTTACTTTGGTTTCTGGATTTCTTCACATTACTCATTTTCTTGATAAACCACAATTACTCTTCCTTTGACCTTTCCTGTTATTTTTGATAAGGCAAACTCAACCACAACCACATTCCAATCATAATCATTATCTTATCAGTCTCAGTTATACTAGTGAAATCAAATTTGCATCCTTATGTTGGGACTTCCCATCTCAACTACCATTTTTCTTCTGTTATTTTTACTGCTTTCAATGGTTTCTTGCTAGATGGCTATACGCAGGCAGTTTTTTCCCTTCTTTCCTTTTTGTTTAAAAGCCTTTTTGATTAGATGTGAGAGACACCAGGCAAATGCATTCTTACTGGTCTTTTGGGAGTACATTTCATCCCTACTTAGAAGTCTGTCATTTTTAGTTATGATTTAAATTTTAGCTATGAGAAGAATATTCTTTTTAAGGACTATCATATTTCTCGTTGCCTGTGGGTCCCGGTACATCATTCCAGGACTGAAAGGAAATGGGTGGAATGTATGAAACTGGTAATCTTTGTCCTGCTTCCCAACCCCCAATAACCAAATTGCTGCTCTGTGGTGGAGTTGATGACCTTTGTCCTACTTCACTCCATGATTGAATTCCCTATTTCCCTATATGTTTGCTAAAGACTTTTCACTGTCTATTCTAGTACAACATTTCTATATTCTTTTCATATTTTTATGGAATCTTTTATTATTCTGTGAACATCCAAGTGCCCATATGTTTATAGAAAATAATAAATTTTTATTCTTGATAAGGAATTTAGAGATTAGTTAGTTGTGGAATTTAAATTTTTTTTTTTTTTTTGGTGAGCCAGTCAAGGTAGGGAAGCCTATGGAGCTCTTCTCACAATCATGTTTTTAAATGTATGAAATAAAACACATAGGATTACAAAGGAAACCAATTACATTGAATTGCAATTACCAAAATATTAAAGAAATGTTTACAATCCCTAGGCTAAGAATCCCTGATTCTAATTGAACCCTATCCTTCTAATAATGAGGAAATTGAGATTTGGAAAGATTAAGTGATTTGCAAAAGCTGACAGGGCTAATAATAATAATTAGGTTTATATAGTGCTTTAAAGTTTGCAAAGGATTTTACTATTATTTTATTTTATCCACACAATAAGCAGCCTAGGAAGCAGATGGTATTATAAAAGGGAAAACTGAACCAGACTGAGGTTAAGTGTTTTATACAGCATCCTGTGGCTAGATTTGAACTCAGATCTTCCTGATTCAGGATCCAATACTCTCTTCACTATACCACTTAGCTCCCAGGCATTAAGCTCCACTTAGGACTCAAATCTAATCATTTTTCTATTATATTATAATTCTTTAAAATTGGGGTCCCATGTATACATATATTGTATTTAACTTACACTTTAACATATTTAACATGTATGGGTCAACCTGCCATCTGGGAGAAGGAGTGGGGAGAAGGAGGGGAAAAGTTGGGACAAAAGGTTTTGCAACTGTCAATGCTAAAAAATTACATATGCATAAAATTTTTGTAAAATAAGTAAATATTAAAAAACAAAATAAAATTGAGGTCCCAAGATTCTTTAATATCTGGCCATTTAATTTCAGATCAATAATTCTTTATTTTAAAAATTGGCAAAAATTAGTATTTGTCATAGATGGTTCAATGGCTAGAACTCAAACCCTGGAGTCAGGAAGACAGCTTCCTAAATTCAAATCTAACCTCAGAAACTTACTACCTGTGGGACCCTGAACAAGTCACTTAACTCTGCCTTATCTTCCTCATTTGTAAAATGAGTTGGAGCATCTTCAGCATCTCTGACAAGAAACCTCAAATAGGGTTACAATGACTGAACAATAGGATCAGACATGACTAAACAACAATATTTTTCTTGCATCTCTATAACTTAACAAAAAGTATCATCAGTGAATGGTTCAAAAGTGTTTTCCTCTTCCACTTGTATATATTTATATTTACCACTTTATCATAAATGACATCTAGATTCTAGTTTGTAGTTATCTCTCTATTAGGGAATCCTTTAGGAATCAAGCTTCTTTATGTGAAGTCAGCTGTATTATTACTATATTTTAATTTGAATAAATTATTCCAAGTAGAGTTTTCTACATTTGTACTCTCCAGTAAAAATAACCTCTGTACCCAGGCTGGTTGCAACAGAGATAGTGCTGCCCTGGAGTCAGGAAGCTAGGCTCAAGTCCTCTAAATATATATATATATATATATATCATTCTTTGACCCTATTCCCCTTGATCTTTTAACCCCTCCCAGTTATATTAAAACTACATACAGGGAGGACCTGATAACCAATTAGTTACGCTTGATGTGTGACTGATGCCACTTTGATAATGAAGTCCCACTCATGTACTTCAACCAGCCCTCAAGGACAAGGAATTTCCTTAGTGGTGGCTTTCTCTCCTCTGTTGCAGATGATGATCTATCTCCAATTTATATTTTAGGAAATCAGAGAAATGACTTGTCCTTAGCCATCCAGCAAGTTTGTGAAGGAGACAGGATTTTATAATTCTTGATTCCAAGTGTATCATTCTATCCACTGGTCCCAGTTACTGGAAGTTATAAAATGAGATTTTTGTAATACATAGCTTCAGAGAGTTTTCTGGAATTAAAAGACCCAGGATCAAGTTTTGTCTTTACTACTTACTTCCTGAGCCTTAGTTTCCTCAAAATTACTTTTGAGAATGAAGGTCTTTAATTATTCAGACATATTCTGTAGCTCTCAACCCATAGGAGAGTCCCCAACAAATTCTTGACTTATTAATAATTTTATTCTTTAAGGAAACCATCCTTCCCAGAATTCTATTCTGAATTTGATTCTAATAAGGTGGGAAATAGAGTATTGGAGTAGGAAAGAGGGTAACTTTTAGTTAGCATCCAAGATAGAAGAAAGAAAATCTGGATTTAGTATAATTCTTTAAATTTTGGAAAAACAGATTTCAAAGAGATCAGAGTAAGGATTAAAATAATGTCAGGAATACTAAAGTTTAGAAAGAGACAAGATTGACAATGAGTATTATCTATCAAAGATTTCTTGTGCTACACTCCCAACATGAGTTAGATTAGATTTCCCCTAAACTTGACCTGGAGAAGGGGAGGATTCTATTCCCCTTAATGAAGATTTCTGGTAGCCTCTGGCTATGTTGTTGCTTCCTGGTAATATAAGGGCAAAAATGGTTGCATACACTTACTCTTCAGACATGGAGAGATGTCCTAAAATGTTATGAGTCACTAAATCCTACTCTGACCAGAGGCTTTTCCATATGGAAATGGAGAGTGTAAGGCACTTTTAAGTGCTACTATCCTTTCCTATGTGATGCAAAATATGTCTTTTACCAACTGTTCAATGACCTTTATGTGTGCCTTATTTCATCCCAACATCAAATATGAACTAACATAGTGCTGACATCAGGACTACCCCTAACATTTGGTGTGGTCAATAATGGGGATGAGATGGTCTCATGACTCACATCCAACTTGTGTTAGGGGAAAGTCACTTCAAAGAAGGAAATTGGAGTGATTGGATAGATGAATATAGCTTGGGGCATCCTGGGGCAAAAACCTGTCTGGTGATATATAGGAATCTTCTCCATGCTCACACAGACTGATGAACTCTTTGGGTGCTAGAGGAGGCTGATAGAGAAATAAAAAATAAAATAAAAACTCCACAAAACAAAACACTTGGACAGATGCATGTGCATGTGCACAACACACACACACACACACACACACACACATACACACACACACACACACACACACATCCCAAAGTCAAAAATTTAAGGTTAATGTTGACAATCTTGTAGAAACTAGATTATCAGCATATGACTGGAAGGTAATTGGCGCAGCACATTCAGCAACTGGACATCAGCCTCTCAGCTTTGAAACACATTGCAATGCAGACTAAGGAAAATCTAATAGATCTAGAGACTACACACTAAAAAGGGAGTTCTGCTGATGGAAATGGGGACCAAGAGGTCACAGCCAGGAGATGGAATTATATATTACATACTTTTCACTTTCTCATGAAATCTCCCAAAGGTTTCACTAAATCCCACTGAGATCATAGTGATAATATGGGAGAATAAAAGCAAATCGAAGAGAGACTTTGGGTACTCTCACCCCTAGTTAAAAAAAATAAAAGGGAAGTCTCACACGTATTATTATTCTGGGGAGAAGGATGATTTCCTCCACTGAGGGAGGAAGGAGTGGGCAAGCCCCTGCCAAAGAGCTGGTGAGATTGTAAGAGAAGTTCAAAGAGCAATCTGATGAATCACTGGAAAATTGCTCTTGAGAGCAGAGTCTAATGGAGCTGGGGCTGAGACACTTTGCAGGAGAGCTTTAGGGAGCTCTCTAAGATATTACTGTTACTGATTCAATAAATCAATTAGAGGCTCCAGATGGGGACTGCTCTTTGACTCTATTTAGGCGGCTGAGATGAGGAGTTACTCATATCTGACCCCAAAAAGATGAATTCGCATTTTAACTGGTTCCACAATGAGGACCTCCTGGAAAAGGGGTGAGGTTCCTGAAGGAAATGGATCAATGTGGGCTGCCACACACCTGCCACAACCTATGACTAGCATGCTTCATGGGCTATTAGATCCCCCCTTCTGGGTGGAACCCTGCCCAAAGGGTTTTAGACATTAGCTATAGGTCTCACCTGCCACATAACTATACAAGTGTGGACTGATTAACTGGTGAAATTTGAGCAGGAATTCAGGACAGCTGTGGCTTGGTTAACACTGTCAGTGCAAATAGGCGTTCAGGGAATGGGGTGTAGGGGGAGGAACCACAGAACTTATACCCTGCTAAGCTGGCAGAATGTGAGAACACATTTGTGCATGTGGATCCTGAAACTCAGGTTTGATAAAAAAAAAATGCAACTGATGAGGTGATAAGACTACAAGGAAATTCAGCAACAAGGGTAGTTGGAGTCCTTTATCCCACATGTGTCCACTAAAACATCTGCTCCATTTAAACCACTCAAAGAAGGCTAGATCATAGAAAGTTTATTGTGGGTTTGAAGCAGTTCCTTCCAGCAATCTCTGTACAGGTTATCATGGATAGGACCAAAGGGAAACTCTTGGAGTTGCTTCAATCATCCCATGGAGTTAAGAACTAATAATATTAAGTCATCAGGGTTGAAAGTGGGAGGAGGTGGGACCGGAAGGTTAGTTCTTTTCAGAAAAAGAAATTAAACAAACAATAAATGAGCTTCCGCAGGATCAAATGGGTTTACAAAGTGAATTCTAACCAACATACAAAAAAACCAATAATTTTATTACTATATAAACTTTTATTCAATAGTAAGAAAAGACACTTTTTCCGTTTATTTTGATTCTACAATATGATGTTCATACTTAAGCCAGGAAGAGAAAAGGCATAGAAAGAAAACTAAAGACAAATATTTTAATGAATATTAATGCAAAACAATATAATCAAACAATTGCAAGTAAGCTACAATAGCATGCTACCATGTTGAGACTTTAGAATTGTTTCAATATTAGGAAGATTATAAATATAATAAACCATGTAAATAATACAAGTGATTAAAAACTACATAATCATATCAAAAGATGTTGAAAAGACTTTTCACAAAACCTGATACTGTTTCTATTAAAATTCTAGAGATCACAATTATAAATGGATCTTTCCTTGGTAATGATAACTATCTAAAGCTAATAAAAATGTTATATATTAGAGAAAAGTTAAAGGCTTTTCCAATAATATACAATGTGAAGCTAAGATGTCCATTACCATCACTGCCATTTAACATGCTAGAAATGTAAACTATCACAATGAGATAAAAATAATAATAAATTGAGAGAACATGCACAGACCACCTATATTATTTATTATTATAGAAAAAAAACAATTTGGGAAGACTGTAGAACATTGAGTAAAAAAAATGATAAAACATGAGTTCAAAAGACTGAAGACAAAAGATTCTATTTTCCTTCTTCCAGAGAATAATCATAGAAGATTTTTGGACATGGGCATTTGGGCATATAGGGCTTTGTTTTGATGGACTGGGCATATATGCATAAAGGACTTTATTTTTCAGGAATTTAAATTTATTCAAAATTTTAAAGGAATTAAAATTAAATTATTAATTAATATGTATTTTAAATTATTTTTTAAAAATCTGTTTAATCAAGTATAGAGTAACAGTGAGAATAATAAGAATGAGAAAAAATTTAAAAAATTTTAAAGATATTTCTTTCCTAATGATAGAGATGAATGAATACTTTGTTATTCCAGCTTTCTTTTCAATATTCTGTGTTGTCACAAGCAAGTAGAACTGGCAGCTTATAACTACAGGGAGCTGGACAGAATCATCCCTCCTATTACTCTCATTACAGCTGCTCTTGATGTTCCGAGCTCCTCAATGTCATAGGCCAGATATATCAGACAAAAGGTGAGTGAAATGAGGTTAGTGATCTCCCCAGTGCTTTTTTTTTCCATTCCCATGGCAGAGATTAGCCAAGTTCACAACTAGAAGAATAAAGATCCATAAGATCTTAGGATTTTAGTGAACTACAAGCACAATAAGAGTCAGTAGCATAATGTAACAGTCAAAAATAACTAATGAGCTCTCTGACTTATTTAGAAGAGCTTGTTATTCCTTCTAGGAATTGGGAAGTGATTTTTTCTCTCTCTATTCTGCTCTTGTCAAACCTTAATAAGAATATTAGGTTTAGCTCTGGGCACCACAATTTAGGATACTGATGAGATGGAAAATATCCAGAAGACGACAACCAAAATGGTCAATCAAGGGGCTTGAGTCCATGATATATGAGGAGCAGCTGAAAGAACTAGGCATGTTTAGTTGGGATAAAGGAAACCTCAGGAAAGACACAAGATCTGTCTTCAAGGATCTGAAGGGCTCTCTTGTGGAGGAGGAATAAGATTTACTCTATTTGCCCCCAGAGGGAAAGACTTGAACCCATATATGGGATTGGCAGAAGATAAATTTAGGCTTCATATCGGGAAAAATTCCTAATGATAAAAGGAGAAGGAAGGAAGGAAGGAAGATGTTTAGAGAACAGTAATGTTTCCTCTCCTCAATGGTCTTCAGACAGAGACTGGATGACCATTATGTTATAATGGGCCCACTCTATTCACTGGGCCACCTAGCTATCCTATCCTTTCATGTTAGGTTAGGCTACATTGTTACAAAGGTCCTTTCCAAGTCTCAAATTCTGTGATTGTTTTTATATACCATTATTTCATAAGGTACATTCCTCACACTACTTTCTTCATAACAATCCTCCAAAGTAGCTACAGTAAGTATTATCAATCCCATTTTACAGATGTAGAAATAGAAAAGTTAAATAATTTGCCCTTGGATATATAATGTTGGAGCCATGTATAAGCCAAGTTTTTCCTGATTTCAAGTCCAGCATTTATCATATACTACATTGTCTTGCTGCTTCTGCTCATTAGCTATGTGCCATCGTACTTAGTCTCCTCATCCACAAAATGAGGGGAATAATGTGTCCTACCAACCTCAAAGAGCTGTTGTGAGGTAAAAGCTTTGGAAACCTCAAATTCTAACATGTGTGAGCTACCAGATGGAGACTCAATAATATAGTCAGAGCTTAAAGTTTTCACTTTAAAAAAATCAATGAGACTTTATAAAATTATCACTATTTCATTAATTTTCTAAATTAAACATAAACACTCAAAACAAAAGTCAACATGTTCTATTAGAATCTTTTTCACTGATTCTGCATTACTTTGGAGGCTAATTTTTTTTCTTTAGGAAGTTTTTTTTTCCTTTTAATGATTTTATAAATATCCTTTTTTCTGTCTAGTATTAACTCATGATTTCTAATTAAAACTGGAAGGGCATTTACAGATGTTCCATTGTTCAGATGTTTATGGGTACATGGAGAAATTTTTCTGTCTTTTTATTTGCATATTCCTTTGAAGTACTAAGACCTAAATCAGTAGTTTCTTCTTAAAATAAAAGTTTTAAATAGCATATTTTGGCATCTGTGATGCTATATTTTTTAATATCAGTTAAAATGCAGTTGTTTCATAGGCTAAAATGTACAATTTTAATTTTAAACTTTATAAACTCATTTTCTAGATGCCATTTAAAGATGTGTGACATCCTTTCACACCACAATTTCTTAAATCTGGCAGAATGTATTATTAAAGGTGGATATGTCCTTTGGGGAAAAAAAATTCATTGAGATAATGAGTCTTTTTAAAAAGCCAGTTGTGAAGGATCTTAGGTGGGTGAAGGGTGCAGGAAGAAAGGATGCATATAAAAAGATTTTTAAGAGAATATGAGAACAAATGCTTTTTATTTCCTCTTGGGAAAATATATTTTAGTTAGCATTAATAACTGTAACTTGTCATTATATTACCATAGCTATAAATGTCAGCAGTTCAATAAATAACTTTATGCTAGAAGTTTATAGGCCAATGATGTAGGCTAAAACTTGAATAAGAAATAATCTTGAGATGAAAAATTTCAAAACAAAAGTCAGTTTATTGAACTCAAAGAAAGAAAGGAAAGTGAGGAACAATAGATATGGAATATTGCATACAGTGTGAGCCACCATTTTAAAACTTTTGCTAGTTTTACAAGATTGCTTTCTTTTAAGTTTTTTTTTCTTTTTAATCTGAACAAGAGATGTAACCTGAAATGGTAATATAATTTTTTAAAAGGTAGAAAAAATATTTTTTCTGAATTATTTTTATGGCAGTGTTACTGCATTTTTGTTTTAATCAGATTTAAGAAATTAGGACATCTCTTTTGTTAATGTGCACAATTTAAATGTTCTTTCTCCAGATAATATAATAAAACTGTGATGAGATAGAGAAAAGAGAAAAATGAAATGTATAGTTGGGAGTTGTTAGAATATTGCATATGGTAAATTAATGATGTGCTGAATGTATATCTAGGAAAGGAGTTCTCAGGTATTATTCTACATACTGTTACTATAATAATCTTTTTCGTGTATATCTTCTTATGGCATGTCTCTTCTCAAAAAATTTCTGGTGTCTCCTTATTGTCTCTTGGGTCAAATGTCAAAATCTATTTCTAGCATTTCAAGGTCTCCACAATTCATTTCTATCATACTTTTCCAACCTTCTTGGAAGACAGACCAAAGACCAAGACTTTGAACCTAAGAGCCTTGGAATTAGGAATAGCCTTAAAGCCACAGGACCTGTTTTTGATTTATCTCTGCCAAGTTTTCTTTTTGACCTCAAAGGTGAGATGAAATACCTTATGGAAAAGGAAATCACCTTCCTTATCATCAGCAGCAACACTGCTTACCAATTGCCACTAACAAGAGTGGAAGTTCACCCAGACTATCAATGTGACTTCTAGCCCTTCCAATCATCCATGTGGAGAGGGACCAACCATCCCCACCAATTGTCAACCAACTGCCAGCCATGTAGCAGGAAAGTTAGCCCAGCATTAAGTACTGGACACTCTAAGAGGAAAAAGAGCTCAAAGCACGAGCCAGCTAAATCAAACCACCACCAGCAGCACCTTGACCCCCACCCCCACCCTAAACCTTTGTGAAAGCAATGCTGGCAGATTAATCCTCCTGGGAATCAAACCTCTGAGAAATGGCTCCTTCTGGTGCCGCAGTCACATCTGTTGAAGATCCAGAAAAGAAAATTCTTGCCACCATGTCATTATCATTGCCATGTAGTTCAATAGTAGAAACTGATATGATTTATCAATGCAAATATAATTTTGCTATCTACTTATTCTACCCAAAGAGATAGCCAATAAATTTTTTTTAAAAAGGAGGAAAAGAAATCTTTAAAAGTGATCAACACATTAAAAAAAAAAAAAAAAAAACACTTGATATTATACACAATGTTCCAACATCCTTGGAAAGAAAAAATAGTCCATTACAGTCCAATATCACAATTTCTTTAGCCATTCTCCAATCAAAGGGCATTTATTTTGTTTTCATCTCTTTGCTACTGCAAAAAGTGCTGCTATAAAAATTTTGGTATATATAGGGACTTTATGTTTGCTAATGACCTCTTTGGGATATATGGCCAGTAGTGGCATCTCTAGGTCAATAGATATGAACATTTTACACACTTTAGTTACACAATTTCAAACTACTCTGCCAAAAATAGATTGGTTTGTCTGCTTTTCTCCAACTTCCTCAACGTTAACTATTCAAATTTATCAAATCTCTGCCAATTTGCTGGGATTAAAGTGAAACTTCAAGATTTTTTGACTTTCATTTTTCTTATTATTAGTGATTTGGAGCATTCTTACATATGGTTAATAATTTGCAATTGTTCTTTTGAGAACTGTTTTTTCATAACCTTTGACTAACCATTATTCCTCTATAATATTCTTAGGCATTAGTCTTTCCAATTGTTCTTTGGCATTAATGAACAGGCAAGATGCTGACTGTTCATTATCATAGCATTTAAGATATGTGGGACTCTGAAAGTGATCCAATTGCAAATTTAAATGGGATTTGAACCAGATAAGAGTATGTCCATTTCAACAATAAGGACCATAAAAGATCTAGTCTATTCACTGAATGATAGAGTAGAGCAAGTAAGGTCATATAGGACGGTAGACCAATTTTATAGCCTCTA
The DNA here is from genome assembly GCF_048593235.1 of Sminthopsis crassicaudata. Taxonomy (NCBI): domain Eukaryota; kingdom Metazoa; phylum Chordata; class Mammalia; order Dasyuromorphia; family Dasyuridae; genus Sminthopsis; species Sminthopsis crassicaudata. Next base: position 54,534,841 of record NC_133619.1, on the reverse strand, counting down.
AAATGTGCATGAAATTTTCACTGACATTGCTTGGAGTTGGTCACAATTACCTAAGAATAGAATTTGTTCCTGTCTATAATTAGCTTTTGTATGAGGTTCTTTTGTTAAGAATGTATGATTTGTAGTCCTGCTTAAGACCACCTTTGCATTTGATGTATGATGATAAGAATAAGAAAGATGATGCAATTATAGGAAAGGGCAGTGAGTTGTAGAGTTCAGAAGAAAGATGAGATTAGTATTAATTGAACTGAGGAGTATATTTTCAGGTTAGAAAGAGATAGTGTGCATAGGAGATTTGCCTTTTGGGAAGTTGTTTTTTATTTTCAAAAGAAAATATTTTTAAAGCTCATACTAGTAAGTTAACTCTCTGGGAACTTAAACTCATATCTTCAAATCTATGAAAATCAATTAACCCCATTTGCCTCAGTTTCTAAATCTGTAAAATGAGTTGCAGAAGGAAATGGCAAACCACTCTGCCAAGAAAATTCCAAATAGAATAATGAAGAATCTGACATGACTGAAAAATGACACAACAAAATCAGGAAAGCTCCATTTTCTTAGCTTTTCGCCTCCCCACCATCGTCTAGAAAACCTCTTCAATTGCTTTGTTTTGTGTTTTGTAGATTTCCATTAAAATGATGTAAACTGCTGGGGTTAGGTGTTGTTTTTTTTGTATCTATTCACTAGTGCATTGGAGTCAGCACTTAGTAAATGGTCTAAGCTCTTTGTGTGATACACAGTAGCCAGGGATGAATCATTTAAACTTGAAGATTTTCATCATGCTTCATTGGAAGTTCCTCACACTAAGGAAATCACAAATCAGGATTCAAATTTTAATAAATCTTCCCCATAACTTGCAAATTTGGGTTATCTGGGTTATGCATTGCATAGACGTCCATACACATATGCACACACATGTACAAACACACACATGTGTGTATAGATGATTCATTAGCTTCCCATCTGAAATTTTTATGTAAATTTTTTTATTATAGCTTTTTATTTACAAGATCTATGCATGGGTAATTTTTCAGCCTTGACTCTTGAAAAACCTTCTGTTCCAACTTTTCCTCTCCTTCCTTCAGATGGCAATATATGTTAAATATGTTAAAGTATATGTTAAATACAGTATATGTATTATGTAAATTTTTAAACTCTAAATTTGTGTTCCTCACTCTGCACACTGAATTTTTTTTTTATTCAAAGTGACATAGTTGGAGAGGAGAGAAAATTATTCTAAATTGCCTATCATTTTACATCAATCAGAAACTTCCTGATTCTTTAGTCCAAAATGCCAAAATGCAGGGTTTCCATGAGTAGTGGTTTAAAGAACTAGTTACTGAGAAAGCAATCTGGTAGAGTCAAGAAGAACTTGCTTATTTTTCCAATACATAACAATAAAGAAAATTTAAATTCATATGATGAGAGCAATATTTGTCTTAGAAAAATAGGCCAGTAACTTTAATAAATAAAACAGCATAAATAAACTAATAGTATGTCCTATAAGCATGGGCATCTATCAAATAGGAGTCCCTCTAAAAAAAAAAAAAAAAAAGGAATCTATTTATCTTACTTATCTGAATATTGTATCAATAACTTTTTGTATTGGAAAATAAATATTTAAATTGGCACCTACAACTCCATGTAAAATTGGCTAGAAATTAGCATGATTGCAGATTAAAATTTAAATTAAAATAACAATAAATATATAGATCAAAATATGGTATAGCCAGTTTTTTCTACTTTTTTTCTACAGTTTTTCTACAGTTTTATCAGAAATGATAAAGAAGAGGGATATATAGTCTCAACTTAGCTAACAAAAAGTCTTCCTTACAAACTGGGTTAGAGAAAAAACAACATGTGCCTGCATCGAGTCTCTGGGTACAAAAGTCCAAAGTTCATTTCATAAGCTCCCTTAGACTCTGACACCCCTATCCCTCCAAGTCACTGTTCTAGCCATTGCATTTCTTGGAGAAATCACAGGTCAGGTGCCCGGTCTGGTTCTGGAACAAGACTGTTCCCCCCGCTCTTAGGAGCAGGGAGGAGGAGCCTCCTTCAATGAAAATATCCCACGTCATCATCTTCTATGCCTCTAAAACGTCCAATGGTTTTTCCAAGGTGTTCAGCTTCTCGGTAAACACCTATAAAGTCTATAAAAAATCAGAAACATTAGAATTGAAAGGAACCTGAGAAATCTAGCAGGGATTTTTCAGCTGCAGTCTGAACACACACACACACCACACACAATACAACACATACACAACACACACACAACACACATACACACACACACAAACACACCAGAGAATCTTTTACATACATAGTATGCTGTTCAATAAGGATAATACATAAATGAATATTTAAACCATTCCGCTTGATTCCCTCCCTCCCTCCAGCTCAGATTTTTTCATATACATGGATATAAGTATGCAAATTCCATTTCAATAAAACAGAATTAAATATAATTGATTTTCTTTGTAATCTTATGGATTTTATTTTTGGCATTTAAAAATGGTTTGGAGGATTCCTCACACTACGGAAGGGGTACTTGACACATTAAAAAAAAAAAATAGATCCACTCCCTCCCCGGTTTTTACAGATGGGAAAACTGAGGAGGTTCACACCCGTAACTCTTCCTTCTTAAAACCAGTATGTTTATCTATTTGCGTAAATAGAATCTAACTCAGAGCTCAGGAATTGAAAAAATTGGTCTATTTTTTTTTTTTTTCTGAGTACTCCAGTCTCTAGTCTCCCGCCCCGCCCCGCCCCGCCCCGCCTGGCCGCACCTTCCTCGAGGGTCGGGCTGCGCTTGTAGATTTCTGCCTCTGGTCGATTTCAGCCGGGCGGGGAGCGGAGTTTATGAACATACTCATTGGCCAGAATCCGCTCTAGGGGGCGGAGTTCTTCCATTGGCTGGGCATAATGGGCGGTTTCCACCGAGCGAGACGCTCCCAGTCCCTGGCCTGGGAACCAATGAAAAACGAAGACATCTCGGAAAGTCCCTGTGGCGCGGTGATGCAAGTGCGTGTAAGGAGACGTGAGGACGCACGCATGCGAAACAGAAAGCGTGAGTTCCTTATTCCTTTTCCTTCCTTTTCCCCAATCCAGGCTCTTGTTTCTTCCTTCCCAGTTTTCCGGGGACCCGTAATTTGGGGGCCCCTCCTGACCGGGAAGCGTGGGAGTCGGGTGGGAGCTCGGGTTTTCAGGTGAGCTCCTAGATGGGAAACTGAGTACAGGTGTGAGGAGTTAGCTACCTGATAAGCTCACTTCTGCTCCCTTCCCTGAAGAATTAGCAGGAAACTGAGGGACCCCTGTGTGAAACCTTGCTAAAGCTCAGACTTAACGGTTCTCAAAATCTCAAATAAGGGATGCTGCTGAAAGAAGCAGCAGCAAAAACAGTTCGTCAGTCAGCTTCCTTAGAGTCATGTTGGTACTTAGAAGTGACGTTTTATAACAGTTTCCAGTCGGTCTCAGAAAAATAAGTATTCCCTTTTGTTATCGAGGACTGAATACACACTTGGATATTGTGGAAAGAGCTTAATTTGGATCCTGTCCTGATACTGGTTCTGCCCCTAAAGGCTTAATTAACTTCCCTGGTCTCTTTCGTCTCTTTTATAAAACGAGGGAGTCGGATGACTTTTATGGTCTCTACCAGCTCCAGATTTTTATGGATTCAGAATCGGGCCTCTGATCCATATTAGGTGTGTGGCTATAGTGCAGGTACTTATCCGCCTAGTGTCTATGTCTCTGAGATGGGTTGGATCTATAAGTGTAGGAATCCTGCCCTGATAAAATCACAAGTCTCTTGTCAATACTTGTATAAACAAGTCTCCTATCTACAGTGATAGTGTTCCAGCCAACCAAAACTTTTAATCACCAACTTAAATATTGTAACCATTTTGAAAAAGAAAGGGAAAGGCGAAAGGTATAAAAGAGGAGTGTACATTTCCTTAACCACTGCTTATTCTTTTTTTTTTTTTTTTTTTTTTTTTTTTTGAGAACCAGGGACAGCATGTTTAGCTTTCATGAATACATGGTGTTGCAACCATGTGAAATTAACTTGTGGGCCCTTAACTTCTAAAGATATACCTCTGTCTTTTTTTGCTCATTGATCAATAACAAAGAAGCACTTGGGGCCCTCCCCCTTTTTTTAATAGTTCTGGCAGTTGTCATTTCTCCCTGATGTTAATATCTTCTGATTTGCTCCTTCTCTTCTGAGATCTAAGAGTAGAAACACCTGTTGCCTGTGGCTCTTTTAGGTTTACAAAATGCTTTGCATACATGTATTTGTTGCCTATATTGTACAGGATTGTCCTAAAAGTTGGAGAGATTAAAAACCAAAAAGAATTTTGGGATGCTGTGTATTAGATCCCACAGATATTAGTGTTGCCATTTAATGATGAGGAATCTGAGATTTGAAGAATATGTGATGGGTTAAATGCCTTGAAGAATTATCATAATTTAGAGTAGAAAATGCATTTGAATCTTGATTTTTCACTTTTTTTTTTACTTCTTTGGAACTTATTTTTTTCATCTAACATAAGAGGATTGAGAGTAAATAGCCCTGAGGTCTTTGACAAATTTTTACCCCTTTTCCTATGGTCTAATTATACAGTGGTCCTCAAATTTGTTAAATAGGGGACCAGTTCACTGTCCCTCAGACTGTGGGAGGGCCAGACTATAGTAAAAACAAAAGCTCACACTCTGTCTCCGACCTTCAGCCCATTTGCCATAACGTGCTAGCTTCATAACCGTCCTCAGCAGGCGCATCTGGCCCACAGGCCGTAGTTTGAGAACCCCTGGTCTAATAACTAATAATTACTGGAAAAATTGCAGCCCTGGTTTCTTGATTTTCCCATCTAGGATCCTTTCCATTTCATCATTAGCAATTCTGTTTGACATCTGTCCTCAAAGCTTGATTGGCTTCTTAAAGAAATTTGTTCCATTGCTTTTAGCTCCTTAGAGCCCTTTTTATTTGAGGCCTTTTTAAATTTGAGTTTTCATGTGTTACAAATATTGCTGGATTAATGACCTCCTGATGAATGAGTGTGATGTACACATATACATCCACATTATTATTGGCCAGTTTTTGGAAATTGGTTCATTTTGTTGTCACTTTCATTTTTAAATTAAGACTTTACCCCTCTCCCCACCATCTCCAGCTGTCCAGACATCTCTTGTAATATAGTTTGAGAAAGAAGGAAAAAAGTTCATAAAAATCAATCAGTATGTCAATTGTGTCTGATATGTGTTCATTGTCCATAGTCCCTCTTCTTCAATGAAGGGAAGGAAATTCATTTTTCTTTTTTTTTTTTTTTAATAAATTTTATTGATAACTTATTTGTGTTATTATAATAGGTGAAAAATGAAATACTTTTTAAAAAACCAGTTTTGAGCTTCCGAGCATATCGATTTATTAAGCAATGAATGCCATTTGCTCAACAAGTTGGGATCGGTCACTTTTCTTAGTTTTGACACTGGACTTTGAATAGTGGAGACAGATATATGTTTAAAAAAAAAACAAATAAAACTAATTTAAGTAAAAGAAAACAATGTGGATACAACATTAGGTAATCTGATTTCTAACTGAAGGAAAGATTAAGGAATTTCTAAGTTGGGAGGGGGAGAGTGAACAATGAAGCCAGAAAAAGAAATGTTCCACACCTCCCCATATCTAAACAATCAAGGGAACATGAAAACAATAACTGATTGATCAGTACCATGGGAGATATACAATTGTGAGAAAACTCTTTGCATCAATCTTTGGATCTGACTGAGTTTCTGGTTAGCTTAACCAAATATGTGAATTAAGAGTCTCTAGGTAGAGGTGGTCCAACTTCCCAATTCCACTGGGCCAGGTTCAAACAATACCTTAAAGTTTTCTCCAAATTCTCATAATTGAATAAAATTTTCTCACAAGACAGAAATTGGATTAGACCCATAATTGAATAGAAAGGGAACTGAGCTAACTTCAGAATTGAGTCAGACTGAGTCAGTGTGGTTCCCTCAATTTCCACAGTTAATCACTTATGGCCTAATCTGCTCAATTCCCTCATTATGTCACCTATATTTCCTGTAAAATGAAGAAAAGAGAGGGTAAAAACCAACAATTCAACCCAACTGCTACATCAAAAATATCTGATACATAGTACCTCTCAGCAAAGAAGGTGATAAAGTGACTTTTTATAACATCTTTGTACCCAAATGTGGTCTTTATAATCTTACAGCTTCCAGTTTACAACAGTGATGTCAAACTCAAAAGAACTATATGTAAGGATCCCTGCAAGCTGCATATTGACTCAAAAATTAACATTATCTAGTTTCTGTTGTAATTTTATTTATTTTATTAAATATTGTCCAGTTAAACATTTTAAGTATGGTTAAAGCTACATGCACTTAATATCTTTCTATTTATAGTATTATATATTTATTTTGTTCTCCCAATTCTAATTATGTTACTCTGTACCACTTATTATAGGTCTTCATATATTGCTCTGACTTCTTCATAGTCATCATTTCTTTTCTTTTTTTTTTAATATATTAGTTTTTATTTACCAGATATATGCATGGATAATTTTATATTGACAATTGCCAAACCTTTTGTTCCAATTTTTCTCCTCCTTCCCCCCCACCCAGATGGCAGATTCACCAATACATGTTCAATATGTTAAAGTATAAATTAAATACAATATATGTATACATGTCCAAACCATTGTTTTGCTGTATAAAAAGGATCGGACTTTGAAATAGTGTACAATTAGCCTGTAAAGGAAATCCAAAATGCAGGCAGACAAAAATAGAGGGACTGGGAATTCTATGTAGTGGTTCATAGTCATCTCCCAGAATTCTTTCACTGGGTGTAGCTGGTTCAGCTCATTACTGCTCTATTGGAACTGATTGGTTCATCTCATTGTTGAAAATGGCCACGTCCATCAGAATTGATCTTCATATAGTATTGTTGTTAAAGTATACAATGATCTCCTGTTTCTGCTCATTTCACTCAGCATCAGTTCCTGTAAGTCTCTCCAGGCCTTTCTGAAATCATCCTGTTGGTCATTTCTTACAGAACAATAATATTCCATAATATTCATATACCGCAATTTATTCAGCCATTCCCAATGATAGGCATCCACTCAGTTTCCAGTTTCTGGCCACTACAAAGAGGGCTGCCACAAACATTCTTGCACATACAGGTCCCTTTCCCTTCTTTTAAGATCTTTTTTGGATATAAGCCCAGTAGTAACATTGCTGGGTCAAAGGATATGCACAGTTTGATAACTTTTTGAACATAGTTCCTAATTGTTTTCCAGAATGTCTGGACATATTCACAATTCCACCAACAATGTCCCTGTTTTCCCACCTCCCCTCCAACATTCATCATTATTTGTTCCTGTCTTCTTAGCCAATCTAACAGGTGTGTAGTGGTATCTTAGAGTTGTCTTAATTTGCATTTCTCTGATTAATAATGATGGTCATCACTTCTTAGTCATATTCCATTGTGATTATATGTAACAATTTATTGAGCTGCCACTTTTTTCTCTTTCTGCCCTTATTAAATTTATTTTTTATTTTGATAGTATGTCACTTTACAAATACATGTAAAGATGGTTTCCAACATTCATCTTTGCAAAACCTTATGTCCAAATTTCTCTCTCCTCCCGTTTCTCCCATCCCCAAGACAGCAATCAAATATAAGTTAAACGTGTTCAGTTCTTCTAAACATATTTCCGTATTTGTCGTGCTAAGCAAAAATATCAGATCAAAAGTGAAAAAAATGAAGAAAAAAACTACAAGAAACACCAAAAAGGTGAAAATTTTATGCTTTGGTACACATTCAGTCTCCATAGTTCTTTCTCTGGATGTGGATGGCACTTTCCATTCCTAGGTGATACAAGACTTCATTGTTGAAAAGAGCAAGTCCATCACAGTTGATCATCACATAACCTTGTTGTTGCTGTGTACAATGTTCTGTTCACTTCACTTGACATCAGTTCATGTAGGTTTATCCAGGCTTTTCTTAAGTCAGCGTGCTCATCATTTCTTATAGAACAATAATATTCCATTACATTCGTATACCACAACTTATTCAGCCATTCTCCAAATAAGGGGCATCCACTCAATTTCCAATTCCTTGACACTACAAAAAAAAGATTGCTACAAATATTTTTGCACAAGATTCCTTTTCCCTCTTTTATGATCTCTTTGGTATATAAACCCAGTGGAGACACTGCTGAATCAAAGAGTATGGAGAGTTTTATAGCCCCTCAGACTTAGTTCCAAACTGCTTCCCAGAATAGTCAATGCATTAGTATCCCAGCCTTCTGACATTCTCTCCAACATTCATCATTATCTTTTCCTGTCATTTTAGCCAGTATGAGAGGCATGAAGTAGTACCCCTGAGTTGTGCCAATTTACATTTCTCTAATCAGTAGAGATTCAGAGAATTTTCTGATATGACTTTTCTTCTGAAAATTGCCCACTCATATCCCTTGACCATCCATCAATTGGGGAGTGGTTTGCATTCTTACAAATCTGAGTCAATTCTCTCTATATTTTAGAAATGAAGTCTGCATCAGAAAATTACCCCCCCCAGTCTTCTGTTTCCCTTCTAATCTTCATTGCATTGGTTTTGTTTGTGCAAATAATTTTTAATTTAATGTAATCAAAATTATTCATTTTGCATTTTGTAATGTTCTCTAGTTCTTCTTTGGCCATATATTCCTTCTCCACAGATCTGAGAGAGAGAGATTATCCTGTGTTTTCCTAATTTGTTTTATATCTTAATTGTGAACCCATTTTGATCTTATCTTGGGGTGTCAGATGTTGGCTATTGCCTAGTTTCTCCATACTATTTTCCAATATTCCCAGCAATTTTTATCAAGTAGTGGGTTCTTATCCCAGAATCTGGGTTTATCAAATACTATATATTATTGTAAGTCATTGACTGTTGTGTCTTGTGAACCTAACTCATTCCACTGATCCAGTCAGTAGTCTTTCTTAGTCAGTACCAAATGGTTTTGATGACCACTATTTTATAATACAGCTTTAGGTCTAGTATAGCTAGGCCACCTTTCTTTGTATTTTTTAAAAAATTAATTCCCTTGAAATTCTTTACCTTTTGTTCTTCTAGATAAATTTGTTATTATTTTTTTCCTACTCTGTAAAGTAATTTCTTGGCATTTTGATTGGTATAGCACCAAATAAGTAGATTAAGGTAGAATTGCCAATTTTATTATATTATCTTGGCCTACCCATGAGTACTTGATATTTTTCCAATTGTTTATATCTAATTTAACTTGTGTGAAAAGTGTTTTATAATTGTGTTCATATATTTCCTGGCTTTTTCTTGGCAGGTGGATTCCCAATTAGCTTATATTGTCTACAAATGGGATTTCTCTTTTTATCTCTTGCTGCTGGGCTTTGTTGATAACATATAGAAATGCTGATGATTTATGTGGGCTAATTTTATGTCCTACAATTTTGCTAAAGTTGTTCATTGTTTCTAGTAGTTTTTTAGTTGATTCTGTTGGATTCTCTAAATATGCCATCATATCCACAAAGAGTGAGTTTTATTAACCTTATTACCTACTCTAATTCCTTCAATTTCTTTTTCTTCTCTTGTTACTAAAGCAAGCATGTCTAGTACAATGTCAAATAATAGTGGAGATAATGGGCAACCTTGTTTTATTGCTGATTTTAATTGAGAATGCTTTTAGCTTATCCTTACATAAAATGCTTGCTGATGATTTTAAATAGATGTTACTTATCTTGTTAAGGAAAACTCCACTGATTCCTATGCTTGTTTGCATTTTTAATAGGAATGTGTGTGTTTTGTCGAATGCTTTTTCTGAATCTACTGAGATAATCATATGATTTTATTAGTTTAATTATTGATACGATCAATTATGCTGATAGTTTTCCTGATATTGAACGGTCCTGTATTCTTAGTTTAAATCCTACATATTTTCTTGGTGCTAACTTGTTATAATCTCTTCGCTAATATTTTATGTAAAATTTTTACAGCAGTACTCATTAAGGAAAGTTTTATAATTTTCTTTCTCTGTTTTGGCCCTTCCTAGTTTGACACATATTTGTGTCATAAAAGGAATTTGGTAGGACTCTTTCTTCCCCTATTTTTCCAAATAATTTGTATAGTATTAGAATCAATTGTTCTTAATATGTTTAGTAGAATTCACTTATAAATACATCTGGCCTTGGAGATTTCTTTCTTAGAGAGTTTATTAATGGTTTCTTCGATTCTTTTTCTAAAATGGACTATTTAAATAATTTATTTCCTCATTTGTTAATCTGGGAAAGGTATATTTTTATATGTATTCATTTCACTTAGATTATCAGATCTATTAGCATACATTTGTGTAAAATAACTCCTGATTATTACTTTAATTTCCTCTTTCCTTTTCCTTTTTGATATTGATAATTTGGTTTTCTTCCTTTTTCTAATCAAATTAAGCAAAGGTTTAATCTATTTTGTTGGTTTTTTCATAAGACCAACTTTGTTTTGTTTATTAGTTCAATCATTTTTTCCTTTCAATTTTATTAATTTTTCCTTTGATTTTAAGAATTTCTAATTTGGTATTTAATTGGTAGAGTTATGTATTTTTGAAGCTTTTTTAGTTGCATGCCTAATTCATTGATCTTCTCTTTTTCTACTTTATTTGTGTTAGCATCTAGAGATATAAAATTTACTTTAAACACTGCTTTGACTGCATTCCATAAGTTTTGGTATGTTGTCTCACTATTGTCATTTTCTTGAATGAAATTATTGATTGTTTCTATGATTTGTTGTTTGACCTACTCATTCTTTAGGGTTAGATTATTTAGTTTCCAATTAATTTATGGTCTGTTTTTTCATTGCTCTTCATTACATGTAATTTTTATTGCATCATGATCTGAAAAGGATGTATTTACTATTTCTGCCTTTCTGTATTTGAGTGTGAGGCTTTTATGCTTTAGGGCATATATGGTCAGTTTTTGTGTAGGTGCCATGTTCCTTGAACTGCCATTATTAAGAGTAACCAATAATGCAGGTGACCTCATGAAAAGGGATTTTTTCCCCCCAGAAAATGTTATACTGCCTTTTTGCTTTTATATTTGCTTTTATAGTTTTTATAACCTCTAGAGGTGATGAGGTAAATACTTAATGGTGAGGTTTATACCTCATTAAAATTAGGATTAATTGAGGTCTAGTGGCAGGATTGGGGTACAGGGAGTCAAACAGAGATCCCCTGCATCCTTTTAGGATTCGGCACAAGGATACAAAGTAAAATGGGGTCCAGTGGTGGCGAGAGTCCCCTGTAAATGAATTTACAGGCCCGAAAACCTAGATTGATAAAAAGAGGTTTATTGTAGGGTTTGGAAGGAAGGTTAAAGTCTGGTTAGTGAAAGGCATTAGATAGAGAAGGAAATACACCCCAAGCTGCGGGACAGAGAGATTCTGATGCAAAGCATGGTTGTCTGGCATGTTTCAACTCTCTGCCAAGGGATGATTTCGCTTTGGCTCTTTTATTTGCTTCAAGAAGCCTAGGGCAGTGGGCAAATTCTTGGTGGGCTTTTCAGATAAGGAAGAAACTGTTTTGGGGAAACCTGAGCAGGTAGTTGGGAGTTGAGAAAATCCAAGCCAGCTCAGATCTGGTGGGGGCTGGGTACAGCCCAAACTGGCTCAGATACGGATCTCTCCCCATGGAACACAAAAGGGTGGTTTTGACCAGCTTTTGTAAATCAAAGGTCAGTCCCAAAGGAAGTTGTAGATCAGACAAGGAATCTTAAAGGGGCTATCACCCCCATCAGATGTATATAACTGATCATAAGAGGAGTGGTTGAGGACTTAGCATCATCCAACATATACCACCATATTAGATCCTACAATGTTGCTAATGGAAATTATGAATGAGAGGATTTGCATTGAGCTTCACTTAAGCTTTGTACCTTGAATTTCAGTTACAATATCTCCTGTCTTACTGTGTTCTAAAATGAGCACCTTCCCATCATGTAATATTATTTTTCAAAAACTTGTAATGTCGGGGCTGGAAAAATGGTTGTTACCTCTTCTCCTATAATCTCTTCACTTTCTTCTCCTGTATGCCTTATTTAAAATAAGGGACTTGCTATGATTTTAGAAGTTTGCTTAGTTATTTTATTTATATAAAATTTTACTTTTGTGAATAAGATATTTTTTCATAAAGGAACTAATTGCTTAAAAGGATGTAACTGTTATTTTCATTCCAATCACCAGGGTAACAGTGACCCTCACATACTGCTTGAGGAAATGGATGGGAATCCAAGGTCGGAGAACTTGGTATTTTGAATATCAAATGGAAAGTTAATAGAGAACTGGTCTCCTAACTCACAGATAATCAAGGGGGCCTCACTAAAATTTTGACTGAAATTGGGGTGAGTGATTTGATCAGTATTAGAAGATGCTGTTATTTTCACTTCTTATTTTTCAGTATGGATGCTAAATAACAGCTTGCAGCCTGTTCTCTGTTTCACCAGCAAAAGGAGAATTCTATGCAAATTTATGAGCTCTAATCTAAATTGTTTCCCTTTTTTGTGAGTTGTGACAGCTGTATGGTTCTTAAAAGCTATTTAGTATTGCAACTGGCTGCTGCTTAGCATTACAAATGACTCAGGAATAATAATAAAAAATAAAACCCATGGAATAGAAAATACAGTGCTTGGTTCCAAGTTGTGTGTGTGTGTGTGTGTGTGTGTGTGTGTGTGTTGTGTGTATGTGTATGTAAACAGCTGGTTTGCATTCATGTTTTATGATGTTTTAAAATAGTTGACTTTTAATTAATAAGCATTTAGCACTTTGTAATAAAGGAAAATACTTTAAATGCCTGTTATTATTAATTATTATTATTGTGAGGCAGAATGGCAGAATGGATAAAGGGCTAGCCTTGAAGTTATGAAAACCTCTCTTTTCAAGTTTATTCAAGACTCTGTTAGCTGTGTAGCTCTGGGCTGATAAATCACTTGTTCTTGTTGTTTGTCCTTTGTAGAACCATGACATCAGGGAGGTGATGCCATGATATGCAAGTGGATTGGATGAAGTGAGGGAGGGCTGTGCAAAATCACCAGCCTTACTTTCTCCTCGGCCTTAATCTCTCACTGAAACTCCAAAATGTAGATGATTTGTTCACCTGTGTAGGTAGAGTTTCCACACAATACGTCTCTATTCCCATGAAATAACAGATCCAAACTCCTCCCATTCCCAGATTGCTGTTGTTATTGTTGATGATGATGTGGTTATAGTCAAATTTTCTATATCAGGAAGGTTCACTAGGGGATAGCTCAAGTACACTCTTCATTTTGCCAGTTTCAATGAACTCTGGTAGTAGAGCTATTTAAAGTCCTATAGATGATTTTGTTAGTATCCAGAATATAGTACAGATTTTATTGATCATATTTTTGAGAAACTACTGTATTGTTAATAGTGAACCTTTGGAATAAGACAACAGTGTCCCTATATCGGGGACATTTTTCAACCTGTATGATTCCTGGAATTAAATTACAAAGTTTTGTTATTTTGTGTAGTCTATATTATATCCTGTATTATAGAATATGCAATGTTTTATATATATATATATATATATATATATATATATTATATAATATATAATTAAATATATAATATAATAATAATATATAATATATATTTATATATAATCAGATATGTATATATGTATGTGTCTGTATATGTATGTATGTGTGTATATATACACATACATATGATATATTTCAACTTTTCAGGAAACCTCCACTTAGCTTCTACTAAAATAAGTGTTTGAGGGAAGTGTAAGGGTAAAATGAGATGCCATACATGACCATGAGGCAGCAAGACCTGAATTCTAATTCTGACTGATATTTACTAGCTGGCTCCTTAAATGGGCAAGTCACAGAACCTGTTTCTTCATCTGTCCAATGAGGATAATACCAGCATCTCCCTCATAGGATTGTAGTGAGATTCACATGTGATAATTGTAAAGTGCTTTGCTAGACCTTTTAAAGAGCTCTTTTAAATGTTTATGAAGTCTGTAAAGTAATAAGATGAATTGTCATCAGCTGCATAAGGGAAGTTTTCTTGCTTTACTCCAGTTGCTGGCATGGAAAGGCTCATAAGATGACTTGCTTGTGATTATGGCATAAGCTCTACTGTAGGAGTTCTTTTTGGTGTCATGGAGCACTTTGGCAGCCTGAGCTTGCCTTTAGATGCTTCTCAGAAGAATGTTTTAAAATACAAAAATTACAAAGGAAACCTGATTTATAGCTAACAAAATATATTTCAAGAAATAGATCCCAAACCTGGGATTAAGGATCTCTCATCTAGAAAGTTATGAGTACATAGATCTGCAATAATGAATGACTCACAATAACTTTTATGACATCACCTGAAAATCTGCTAGCAGTACTTACGTTGTGAGACTTCTTTTCCCCCCTCCATCTCAGGCCACCATTTAAAACATCATCATCATCATCATGATTTGGCAAATAATCCAAACTTGAAATTTAGGAGACACCACTGTATTGCCCTTGGGACTCAGTAATTTTGTCACATTTGTCATGATGTCTTGTTCCTATGAAAAAACACTTCCCATGTCTATCCTGCTTTGTATGAAGGCTTACCAAGAGAGAACATCCTTGGTTTCCCTACTTGGAGACCTGTTTTTATTTGTGTTGCACTTCATCAAGGCTTTTTCTGAAATATTTGCTGGGGGAGGATCCCAGGATTTTAAAGTTTTATCTTGTGACTATTGATTAAGCAAACCATTTTGGTAAAGGTAAACCTTTAATTAAGCTTGATAGTCAACATCAACTCTTTCCATCTTGAGAGAAAGCGCTGGGCTGTTGGACTATGTATATGATTCTTTCCCTTCACTGTTAGAGGTAAGTGTGTAATTATTGTTCAGTCACTAAGTAGAATCCAGTTCTTCTTGACCCCATGGACCATAGCACGTCAGTATTGTCTGTGGGGTTTTCTTGGCAAATATCTTGATGTGGTTTTCTATTTCCAGGGCAAACAGGTTAAGTGAGTTACCCAGGGTCACGTAGCTATTGTGAGAGGTTGGATTTGCCTTGGATCTTCCTGACCCAGCACTGAGCTACCTAGCTGTGTCAGAGATAATTGTACATTGATTCAATTCATGTAATTTTGTTTCTGTGTGCATTTTTCTTTCTGTGTCTGCGTGTCTGACTCTGTCTCTCTTCTATGTGTGTGTGTGTCTCTGTCTCATTTTACATAGTCACACAGCTAAGACCAGATTTGAACTTAAGATGAGTCTTTCTGACTTCAGGTCTTGCATTCTCTCTACTGTGCTATCTTGGTGTCCCATAGGATTATTACATTTCATCTTTTGAGCTTGTAGCCCAGTGAGTATGCTATTGCATATACAAGCAATCTCTCCCAGCTCTGTCATTTTCAGATTGCATAAGCATGCCAATTTTGCCTTTAAATCATTGACAAAAGTGATAAACTAGGTTGCCATATATGGATCTTTTGGATCAATTACAAGTTGAAATAAAACCATTCAGGACTACTCCTAGTCTGGCCACTCAACCAATTTCATCTCATTCTGTCCCATCTGGTCCACATCTCTGTCTTTATACAAAAGTAGCACAAAATATTGTATCCAATGCTTTACTTACAACAAAGTAAATAAACTACATCTTTGCAGGCTGCTTTTCACATGAGTATACAGTTCTTTCCACCACCCTTTGCATATTATGTGTCATTTAAATAAATTATAGCCTTTCAGTGCTGAATTCTAGTCAAGGGTCTCCTTTGCCATTAGGTCATTTACCTCCTTACTTTAGGACCTCCCATGCATCTTGCTTTTTGTCTAGATGTCATGCATTATATATGGCCCTTTGAGACCAGATCTTCCTTCCTAGATCTTGGTCTCTGTCAGTTTTGAGCATCTCTGCAGTTCTTTTTTCCAATACAGTGACTACTTTCTCTGAGACCTGGTGTTGGTGGATTAGACTTGGGCAATATTTCTCCTTTCCTTTTCTCTCTGTCCTTTTCAGTTGACTAACTTTCTCTTTATTATTCAGGGCATATCTCTCTCCCATTCCCTACCCAATCTGGACTGGTCATAGTGGGGATATTAAACACAGCTACTGAAAAGAATTTCACCTGCTTTTAATAATGCCTTAAGAATTCTTGTCCAGGGGACAATGTGAATGATGTTAGTTGAATGTTTTCATTAACTTTGGGGAAAGGATATAAGAAAGTTGGATGCAGGATAGACTTGAGTGTTGGATTTCTTAAATCAGCATGAAGCCCATGATCTAGGGTTGTTGCCCTCGCTGCTCCCTGTGTGGCTTCAATGTTAAGGACAGAGAGCCTTGAGGACTGTCATTCTGAAAACTTTAATGAGCACTCATTACACCAAAACCTGTGTCTTGTGAGCAATGGAGCCAGCTCATGATTGAAACAGGAAATCATCAATGGTGATGGACAAAAATTGGATTTGGCACTAATTCACCTGGCTGTGGAACAAAATTTGAGATTATCTACAACTCCAGCAGTTACATTTTTCAGTCATTATTATTCATGTATAAAGGTGATTGCAATAATTTCTGTTAAGCATATATCACTTTAAAAAAATAGAGGAGGCTGTATGGATTTTAGAAAACTGACACCACTGTTTTTCAAAATGGAGCCTCATTAAATTCCCAGAGAACTTCCAGATAATACTGGCAGCAACTCCAGAGTGTGAAGAGTGTGTGTGTGTGTGTGTGTGTGTGTGTGTGTGTGTGTGTGTGTGTGTGCAAGCGCGCCTGTGTGTGTGTGTGTGTGTGTGTGCATGTGCCTATGCGGCACAAAATTTATTTAAATTAAAAATTAAAATTAAAAAAATCATCCCTGCCTTGCTAAGCAACCTTTACATGTGTCCATTTAAAAAAAAAATTTAATTCCACTAGTACTGACTTGTTCACTTAATATTTTATAACATGGGGCTGGGAGGAAATGGTGATTAGTTATGTTGCAGAAATTTTAAAAAATTCTTTAAAAAACTTTAATAACAATTCTTATTTTTATTCATATTTAAATGAACTTAAAGAGCTTGATTTCTCCCCATGATGAAAATGTTATTTAATTTATAATTGGCCATTAACTCCCTTATCAAAGCAACATTTGCAATAGAGCAAATTGTGAAGTATTACCCAAATCTAAACATAAAAATTACTTAAGTGAAGAGTTAATATCAAGAGCCCTTGATAGCATGTCCTTTACTGTAATATGTGTGTTCATCCCAGATTCTAGACCCTGAAAGGTATTTTTATTTTTATCTCTTGCTTTTTTTGTTTGCTGTAAACAGAGACTGAGTTGCAATGGTGTCTACTTTGTGAAGTCTTTTGCCTTTTGATCTTAGAGTAGCCTGGCAGGAAATAAAACTGAGATAGGTGGCTCTTTTTCTTTTTTCCTGCTTTCTAAGTAAAAAAAAAAAAATTAAATGTTATTTAAGATGTTTGATTAACACGATGAAGCTGCTCCGTGTAAATTAATTGCTGCTTTAATGATGTCACAGCCTTGTCTTTTCTTATTAGCCAGGTAATTGACCAGAAGTCTCAAAGCTTATTGTAACTGACAGTCATCTGACCTTCTAGGCTGTATTCAAATGACACATGTACAGTGAATGTAAATGGAGCTTGTTCATCATTGGTATAGTTTGTAGGGCACTGATCTAGCCTTCTCCTTATTACTCTGGCAGTAGCTTTCCTTTGAAATAGATGGTTAAGAAATGGAATTTTTCACTTATTTCTTTCACTGAATAAACTCCAAGACAAGATGAAAGAAAAAGGAAAATTGTTCTCTCAACAAATTTAAACTGCTACTGGCCAAAGTATGATTAGCATATTTAGGGCTTATAAACAAGTGACCAGAAATGAATGAATAAATGAAATAAAAGAAAGATTATTAAGGTTTTTTTTTACAGTGTTCTGAGCAATTTGCTAAGTACTAGGGACAGATGTGTGTATGTATGTGTATATCACATACATACACACACATATAAAAACATTGATGTGTGTATATATATATAAAAGCAAGACTAACTTTGCCCTCAAGCAGTTTAATGGGGACTATTATAAATCTGTGTGTGTGTGTGTGTGTGTGTGTGTGTGTGTGTGTGTGTGTGTGTGCATCTGCCACATGGGGGTTGGCAAAGGGATGACTGAGGCATAGTACATTTTTATATGTTTGCACATCATCCACGATGTCATTGGTCTGCTTCAAAAATGAAGGACAAACAACAAGAATGATATATTTGCCTAAGTTGAGGAGGGAGATATCACATTTCTAAGTTTGTCACTTAAGGGGGAGAATTCACTGCTTAATATCCAGATGATATTATCAAGGGAGGTGTCTTAATAATGAAAGAGAATACTCTTGATGACCTGAGCTGGGGAAGGATGTTCTCAAGTATAGAGTATGACTTAGGAGAAAGCCCAGCAGAAATAAGTTGAATGATTTTCTTTGGAAGAAGGGGGTTGAGATGTAGATCTGTTAAGGGGGTCATGTCAGAGAGGACTATTGAAGACCATTGAATCAAGAGTTAAAATCTTTACCTTGAGATTGAAAAAAAAGGGGGAGGAGATGATTGGTTGAAGAAGTGAAAAGATCAAGTGGCCTTTAGAGACTATTTTGTTAGTTTGATAGTTGACCTGCTGAATTGTCAATCAATGAGAGAGGAGCCTGTGATGCATGTATTTTTGAAGTTCCTGTTGTCTTCAAGGGTTTATGATAGATGCTGAGGATTTAGAAACCTGCCTTCAAGGAAGTGCTATACTAGTGACCTAATAAACTTTGGTCTTTCTGGGGGTTTCCAAGTGGAGGTTGTGTGAATTCTTGTCAGAATTGTGTGTGTGTGTGTGTGTGTGTGTGTGTGTTTTAAATGTATCTATTTAAAACTTAAATGCAAAATAAGAAGAAAATAGATAAAGAAAAAAACAACATTGTCATGTACCCAGCAGAACATTGGGAAGTATTCAAAATATGTGACAATAAATTTCCATTTCAAGAGCTTATATAATGATAGAAAACACTGTATACAGAACTGTTCATCTTTTTGTTGTTGTTGTTTTATTCTGTACGCTTTTTATTTTATTCTCTTCCCCCCTTCCCTAAGCAGACTACTGTTTAGCATGTATATATACACACACCTACACATACACATACATACATATGCACAAATGCTCATACATATATTTATATACACATGTATACATACACATCTAAAACAATATAGTTGACATATAATATAGATTCTTCTCTTGATTGAATCTGTTTGATTTTTTTCTGAGATAAGTAATTACTCCCCCTGTTTTTTTTCCCCGCCTCTAATAAATTCTCCTGATCATTGTTATTGTACAGAATGGTTGGAGAAAGGACTGCTGCTGGATTGTTTCCCATGAGATGGGCTCTTTTTCTGTGCCCTTTCAGTTCTGAGGTACTTTATACAGAGGTAATTTGCAAAGTAATTTGATGAGAGAGAAACAAAGAAAAAGAAATAGAGATACACAATAGAGACAGAGAGAGACAGATATACATACAGAAAAACAAAGAGACAGAGAAACAGAGAAAGACAGAGACAGGGACATACCAATGGAGACAGAGTGAGAGAAAACAGAGTGAAACACAGAGACACAGAGAGTGAGGAACACAGACAGAAACATAGAGAAAGAAAGTGTTGGGGGTTGAACCAGAGAGATGGAAGTGAAAGACGACCTTCCAGTTATCTGAGGCTTCTTATGACAAAGACAGAAATAGGAGATGAGGTATTAAATTTGGAGAACAACTCAGGGTCCAGTTTAGCCCAAACCTGTGGTATTTGCAATGTATTAATATGGAATAAATATGGTAGTTTGTTTGGACTTGAGTTATGGGTGGCTTTAATGCTGGGCTGAAGATTCAGTATTTAATGCTAGAAGTAGTCCTAGGCAGCCAAGGAAAGTTTTTTTTTTTAGCAAAGGTATGGCATGATCACACATCTAGGTATGCTGGAAACAGGAAGAACAATTAAGAAGGGATGACAGTTCAAGTGAGAGATGATAAAAGCTTGTAGTAGAGAGGACAAAGATGCAAGAAATATCATTTAAGAAAGCAAATTCACAGAAGAAGGGAGGGAGAAAAATATGGAACACAAGGTTTTGCAAGGGTGAATGTTGAAATCTATCTTTGCATGTATTTTGAAAAATAAAAAGCTTTTATAAAAATAAAAGAAAAAGAAAACTGGCTTCACTTAGTAATTGATTGGATAAAATGAGAAAGAAAGGAAAAAGAGAAAAGGACTCCACTATTAGGAATCTAGATAATAGAAATCATAAGATTGTAGAGTTTGAAGAGGAAGGGACATTAGTGATCTCTCAGTCTAGCTATATCTTTTTTTTTTTTTTAACCCATGAAGATACTAAGACCCAGACAGAGATCCCCAGGTATCAAGTAGAGAGTGTGGAGGTGAACTTAAATGATTCCCATTTATCTATAGAGCTGGCCAGTTTCTTGATGATGATGATGATGATGATGATGATGATGATTAGAGGAAAGTGAAAATTTAGGAGATCTGATTTTATTATTTTGAGTTTTATAATTTACAATTTAATTTTTTAATTAACAGTATTTTTCCTGCTGCCTTCCCTTCTCACCCAGAAAACAAAACAAAACAAAGCCCTCATAACAAATATTCATAGTTATAAAAAACAAGTTCCCTTGTTGGCCAGATCCAAAACTATACCCCATTCTGTAGTCCAAATCCACCACCTTTCTATCAGGAGGGTGACTGGTAAAGGGAAACTTATCCATAACATATCCATGTCGAGCTCCTCCAGCGTCTTTCGAGGAGGAAGAATTCAGCCCCTTGGAGGTAGCTTTTTCCACTTGAAGACAGCAAGTTTTTCCTGACATTAATCTAAAATCTTATCCTTCTCAATTTTTCCCTTTCATATCTAGTCACTAAGTGAAGCCAGTTTTCTTTCTTCCTTTTTTAAAATAATAGCTTTTTATTTTTCAAAATACATGCAAAAATGTTTGTAGCAACTCTTTTTATGATTGCAAAGGACTGGAAAATGATTAGATACCCATCAATTAGGGAATGGCTAAAGTTGTGGTATACAAAGGTGATGGAGTATTATTGTTCTATTTTAAAAATGATGAACAAGCTGACTTTAGAAAGGCCTGGAAAGTTTTACATGAACTGAGGCTGAGAGAAACAAGCAGAGCTAGTTTATACACGATAACAGCAAGAATGTGCAATGATTAGCTATGAAAAATTTTATTTTTTTCAGTGGGTTCAATAAGCAATCCCAAGAGACTTTGGACAGAAAATACCATCTGGATCCTGAAAAAGAACTAAGATGACTGAATGTAAATCAATACATGCTATGTATTTCACTTCTTCATTCACTTCTTTTTTCTTTTTTTTTACTTTTTAATCTCAGTTTTTTTTTCCCTTTTTGCTCTGACTTTTCTCTCCCAACGTGATTCATAAAGCAAAGTGTATAAAATAATAAAATAGTAGTCAAAATATTTGCAAAGATAGTTTTCAAGATGCAGGCTTTACTTTCTGATTAGAAACTAAACTATTGTAATCTCTCTTCCCTGGTAATTCTTCAGATACTAGAAGACTGCTTTCAGTTCCCCTTCCTTCAATCTCACCTTTGTTTTAAGACTAAATATCCCTAGTTGCTTCAGTTGATTGATTCCCTAATGACCTGGACTCAAGGTCCCTTCACAATCATAGTTGCCCTTCTCTGGACCCTTTCCAGGTAATCAATACCCATCTTAAACTAAGACCTGAGACAAGACTTCAGATGTGGTCTGGCTACAAAGAAGAATTCCCTTAATGTGAAGTGAAAAGAACTTGTGGCTTTATAACATCTATGTCATTGGGTTATTTAAACAACCTGGATCTCAGTTGGCTGATCCAATGGTCCTTTTCTGCCCTAAATCTAGGGTGAATCTACTGTGAGCAATCAACTCACTCTGCCTCTTTTAATGCAACCCAAAATCTATAACCTTTTTTGGCTGACTCACTGCTGACTCAAGTTGAGCATGCACGCCCCTAAGTTGCTGATAAAGTGTCCTATGCTTCCCTGTGATAGGGAAACTGAACACAGGGTGACTAATAGTAGCGGAGGGTGGAGAAAGGTTGCATAGGTAGATTCTGGGAGATTGAAAGCAAGGGAGGGAAGACCTGAAATCATTGGCCTACATGTTCAGTGCACTATAATCATATTGAACCTTCACCTACTGTGCAGAGAGAGCCCAGGAAGCATTTGGCTGATACTAAAGAGTGATAATTGAACAACAACAACAAAATCCTAGCTTAAATGTGTTGTGTAGCTAGGATTCAATAATATCTCCCTGTGGGATTTTGTGGGATCTCTGAAACCATATGCTAGTCCATTAAATTAATGCTAATGATACTTTGTGTGTTATGCTTCTAATATGGTAAAAGTTCTTAAACTGCATAGACGTGAGCTAGGGAGGGTGATTTGAAAGAAAAGGAAATGGAGGGCAGATAAATTGTGACTTAAAGCCATATAACTTTTTTAATGATTGAGCCATAATCTGAAACCATGACTCCTGTCTCTTGGCTTATGTATGCTCTTCCCATGTGGACCTCAGACCCTTAAGATAAGAGTCAGAAATGTATATGTGTGTGTGTGTTTTTCCTGATAGGGCTAGAATAGTGCATATAGACATCAGTTACCAGAGTATAGAAAAATAGGAACCTGGAATTTTATTGAAGATCAGTAAAGTGTCCCCAACAGTTTATATTTAGTGACCTAAGTGACATTGGAAGAGATGCCTGCTTTCTAAGAAAAGTGAGTATGCTCATGGACTTTGGTTTAAAAAAAATAAATAGGGATATCAGGAGACTGACTGATTAATTCTGTTTGTGAAACTTTTGTGAGAGAAGAATGTAGAGTGGTATTGTCTTGTGTGGAGTAGAAGAATAATTTTTTTTTTTTTATCATTTTTACCCAAGAAGAGCATGTCTGATGGGATTTATATGAGCATTTGTAGGAATGGGATAAACTCTTGTTTAAACTCTTGACTAAACCAGTGTTAACACAGAAGTAATAGAATCAGTCTACCGAAAGATACGGATACTTTGGACATGTCCAATGTGGAAACTTGCTTTGTTTAACCTTGCATATTTATTGCAAACAATAGTATGGGATATCTCCTCACTGAGAGATTTTTGTGCAGTCCATTCCAAATTTTAAAAAATGCCTTTAATATAATGTGCTTTAGGTTGTAAATTACCATACCCTATAAACTCCTAGACTAGGGGTTGGCAAATTACAGCTAGGGGACTAGATGCCACCTATTTCTGTTCCTTCTAGCTAAAGCTAGAATCTAAGGCTAAAATACATATATACATATATACATATATATATATATATGTGTGTGTGTGTGTCTGTGTGTGTCTGTGTGTGTGTGTGTGTGTGTATATACATATATACATATATATATATGTGTGTGTGTATATATGTATATATATACATATATATTTTTTTTACATTTTAAAGTAATGTTTTATTGTATTTTAAAATGTAAAAATCATTCTTAGTTTCAAGGGCAACACACACAAAAAATAGGCTGCTGGTAGGATTTCACTTTCAGGTATAGTTTGAATAATCCATGCTGTAGGTGACTAAGCTATTGTTCATTTCATGAGAAATGCATTATTACCCATAGACTCCATCCTTAGATAAAATATGGTTGAACTCTAGACAAAATGGCCTCATACCTTGAAGTTCAAAGAGCAGTACAAAGCTAGATTTGAAGATACTGAAAGTTATTTAGATTGTCATTGATTGGAGAAGCTTCCTTTGGCATGCAGTAAGGTCAGCAACACCAGTTCTTACAGTTTGGGTTTTTTATCTTGTTCTGAACTTAATTAGTGGGGAGTTTGGGGGAAAATTTGGTCCTTCCTCCTAGATTTTCAACTCAATAAATTCTTACTGTGTGTAAGTAAGGTACTACTAGGGAGGTGATGAAAATGCACAGACAAAAAGTAAAAAAGTGTCTACCCTCAGAAAGCATAAATATGTTTTGTTGCCCAGCTTCTTAAATTGAGGTTCAGATCCTATATGGGGGTCTATTAATTGAATGTAGAGGTTGCAAAATTAGGATTTATTGTCAGTAAATAAATATTTGTATACCTATTTTATATACCAGTATACCACAGACCACATAAAAATTTCTCCAGTATAAAGGAACTATGAATGGAAAAAATTTAAGAAACCCTTCTCTATTGTAGTGGGACTGGGGTAGGAGTCAATATAACACCAAAGTAGATGAATAAATATGAATTTTTTAGTAACTATGCATAATTTCAGTTAACAAGTGAAGAAGTGGGAAAAGCTCTGTATAGGAGATAATATTTGAACTGTACTTTGAAGGATGCTAGGGATTTTAAAATAGGGTGAAGAATTAATGCTGAGACTACCTGTCCAAAGGCTTGGGGGATGGTCTTTTCTTTTAAAAACAGAAATAAAAAATTATTCCATTATATAAAATGACCTTTCTTCTTCAAAAGCCAGGAATGATAGTTTATTCTCTAAAATGTATCAACATAGATTTTTTTCACATTTAGCCCCCTAGGAAATACCAACATAAGGAAAATGATTGACTTCTGGGCCGTTGCTCTGAAATGCTATTCATTTTAAACACAAAGTTCTTTCAACAATCTCAAACATTCTTCTCCCAGCCTCTACAGTGTTTGTTAAAAGGCTAGTGAGAATCGAGACAATGACAAACTTATTCCGGTTTTCATCCATTGATTTCCCAAACATGCCACAGCCTCCAAAATGTACAAATTTTCAAGCCAGACTTGAAATGAACATTTGTCTTCAGGAGAGCCTGCCACATGGATGCATTTTTTGTCACCTACTCAAAATAAATGGAAAGTTTTAGAGGGTTCCATAAGGGAAATACGTTAGGTTCCTCTATGAAAGTAACAAAGGCTGCCCTAGCATTCCAGGAATTTTGTTTTTGTTTATTTTTTTACTCATTCAGTGAAGAATATTTCAAAATTCTGAACAGCCGAAAACATTCTTTGGTACGCTGAGAGAAACAAGATCGCTTCCACTTCCATAATAAGTTATGGTTAAAGACCTTGCTTCAATTAATAACTTTCTCTAAAGTATTTTGTTGATGATGTAACCCATTTCCAGTTACTGAGCTGTTGACTCTTCCCCTGAAGGCCTGACAACTTAAGCAGTTTTTTTTTGTTTGTTTGTTTTGTTTTTTCATTAAATCTGTTTGTTTACAAAATATATTCTTGGGTGATTTTTTTTCCCCACTTTGGTCTTTGCAAAACCTTTTGTTCCAAATTTTCCCCTCCTTTCTCCCACTCCCTCCCCTAGCTGGCAGGTAGTCCAATACATGTTAAATATGTTAAAATACATGTTATATCCAATATATATTTATGCATTTATCTTGCTGCACAAGAAAAATCTGACCAAGAATGAAGGAGATGAAAAACTGAGAAAAAAATGCAAGCAAATAACAAGAGAGAGTGAGAATGCTATGTTGTGGTCCATACTCAGTTCCCATGATTCTCTTTCTGGGTGTAGATGGCTCTCTTCATCACTGAGCGAGTGGAACTGGTTTGAATCATCTCCTTGTTGAAGAGAGGCATGTTCATCAGAATTGATCGTCATATAGTCTTGTTACTGCCATGTATAATGATCTCCTAGTTCTACTCATTTCACTCAGCATCAGTTCATGTAGGTTTCTCCAAGCCTCTCTGAAATCATTATGCTGATTGTTTCTTGCAGAAAATTAATATTCTATAACATTCATATACTTTAAGCAGTTTTTTCAAACCCATTTTTCCTGCCACTCGACTGACCAAAAGGGGCCTTTCTGTTCCTGTGGCCAACCATACTATTGATGGAAAGGTCATAAGACTCCTCTGCTATGAATAATTTGGCGATTAACTTGTGAGGTACCGATGATAAGTGATATTGGGGGAGAAAGGAATGCGGGTTATATTGGTCTGAAACTACCTCATGGTATAGCCGGAACTTGAGTTGTGCCTTGAAGTATGCTAAGATCTGAATCAGCAGAGAGGAAAAAGGGAAGGTATTCCAGGCAAAGAGACTAGGGTAGAGACAGTGTGAGTGTGGTAATGCGCTTCAGGCAGAGGTCAGCTCTTAAATTTGCATCTCTTCCAACATTTGCTTAATACATGGTTGTGAGGGAATTAATTAATTTCCTAGGGAGATAAAACTAACACTTGAAATAATTTAACATTCATAAAATGAAGAGGAAGGCTGATTAGAATTTTTTTTTTTTTTTAGGAAATTACTTGGAATGGCAAACCGTTATAAGTTTTAAAAATTTGGAATACCAAAATAAACATTTCAGAACGATTACTCTTAGCCTCTTAGGAATGTTCTAATCTCTCAAACAATTGCTTCTTTCTCTTCTCATTGCTTCCTCCCCCTCCTCATTGCCAATTACTTACAATTTGTCACTTTGTATCTGCTTAATAAATAGTTGATAGAATTAATTCTTCGAGAAAATAAAACTAATGCTCAAAATAATTTAATTAGCAAACTTTTCAGGACCTACTCTGTATCTCTATCAGTATCTGTATTTGTATATTATACTCTGTGTCAGATAATATACTTGGTTATGAGAATATAAAGATTAAAAAGTGATACCTATTGACCCTCAAGGAGTTTAGAGTTAGCTAAGTAGGATATGGTGTACATGATAAGATAGAATTATATCTTTGATTTTATTTACATAGGGAACTCCCAGGTCAAAAAACTTCCTATATCAGAGAGGGCCCATCTCCCCTGCAAGTTACAATCTTAAACAATTGGCTAGAGCAGTGAGCTTGCTCAGACTCAGAATGTGTCCAGAGAAGGTCTTCTCCTGAAGTCCTCTTGAGGTAAGGTTGGCTCTTACCCATTTGGTGTGATGTGGTCAGGACAATGGAGAGATCCAGACAAAGTGCTAAGGAGATATTTTGAGAAAGGAGATCATAGGAACAAAGGGAACAAGGATGGTTTCACGAAATAGGTAAACAACATCTGGCCCGAGCCCTAAAGGAAGAAAGAGATTTTATGAGGCTGAGGTGAGGAGAACATGTATTCTAAGCATGGGGGATGCTTTTTGTGAATGTATGGAGGCATTTTTGCTGGGATGTAGAATGTGTGAAAGGGGAGAATCTCAAATGCCCTGCTAACGAGCTTGGATTTTCTCCTGTAAGCTAAAATAGTGAGGAGTCCAAGACAGTTCATGATAAATGCCAGGCTGTCCAATATCAATTGCTTTGAATGGATACCTTCCAGAATCTCATAGTCAGACTCTTTAAACTTGAGTGTCATAAGGTCTAGGGAGATCCACTCAGGAGAGAATGGGTTGGAGTAAATAGGAAAAAAATTATGGAAGTAGTCATCCTTGAGTGGCTCCCTACAGGATAGGTTTAGTTAATTGGAGAGGAGGATCTTTCAGGCAGAAGAATGAAGGCCCAGGGACATGAGTGTGCTTTATTTGATATATAGAAAGTAGAATTTGTTGGGAAATACAGGGGCAGTTTGATTAGGGATGATGCACAGGAAGCACACATTAAATGCCTGCTCTATACAGTGACCTTGAAAGCCAATAGTGGGATTATAGGAGCTGCTGCCCCCAAAATATGATGGATTCAGTTCCTGGCTCTGACATAAGCTGTATGACCCACCTGCATGTTGCATAACCACAGTTTTTCTGACCTTCCCTTCAGGGATAATACACATTTACTATTCATCTCAGGATTACTGTGAAGAAAAAGCTTCACAGTAACCCTGAGATGAGTAGTAAAGTTTCATATCAATCAAGCTTATCTGTTATTATTCCTAAGCAGAATAACAGGTCAGATGAGACCTATTAAAGACGTTAGCTTAAAAAGACCAAGGTCTCTCATTGTATCCAGGGCCATCTCCTGATTATCTGGCCACTGGACCCAGATGGCTTCAGAGGGTACAATGAGGCAGGGTGTCCTTGCACAGCCCCAATTCACCTCAGTCCAATCCACTTGTGTATCATGGCACCATCTCCCTAATTTCACAATCCTCTTTGAGAATGAAGGACAAACAACACTACGTATGAAGAGGCAAAATTAGCAAATAGCTGCTTCGTGACGAATATATTACAAATAGCAAGACTTTTTTTAAAAGTATTTTTTCATACTTTAAAGTATATTTAAGATTTTTTAACATATTGAGGCTAAGAAAGTGAAATAGAATCATTTTGAAGTGAATAATCATTTTAAAAGATATTAACACTCAGCAACAATTTAACAGTGAATGTTTTAGGACTTTAAATCACAAACCCTTTTGGACAGCCCAGGTTATATGTAGGGAAAAGAGTCATATTTAGAGATCCTCCTTTTTCAGTCAAAATGAATGAAAATGACCGGAAAAAGAAAATTTATTAGTTGCTTTCAGTCTATCAAGAATGCAAAAAAAAAAAAAAAAAAAAAAAAAAAGAAAAGAACACAAACACCTTTGTGTGTTCTCAGGAAAGGCATGGAAATTATGACTTCTTTGTTCTAAAATTTTGTGTTTTTGTCCCCTAGAGGCTTAAGTCTTCCCTTAACAAATGGGACATGACTTATGGAAAAATACTTCTTTGCTCACATAAAAAGTGGAATTTTCTGAAGTTGAAATGTACGTTTTTTGGTTTTTTTTTTTTTTAAAGAAAAATGTAGGGGCAGCTAGGTGGCGCAGTGGATAAAGCACCAGCCCTGAATTCAGGAAGACCGGAGTTCAAATCTTCTCTCAGACACTTAACACTTCCTAGCTGCGTGACCCTGGGCAAGTCACTTAATCCCAGCCTCAGGAAAAAAAAAAAAGAAAGAAAGAAAGAAAAAGAAAAAGATGAAATGGAATGGCTGAGCAAGTTGTAGTGTATGATTGTGATGGCATACTACTGTGCTATAAGAAATGAGCTCCATGATTTTAGAAAAAACATTAAAAGATTTGCATAAAATAATGAAGAGTGAAATTGGCAGAACCAAGAGAACATTGTATGCAGTAACAGTAATATTTTAATAATGCATTGAGCAAAAAGTTATTTTTACGCACACCCCCCCCCCACAAATACACAAATACCAACACACTTCTACCCCACTCCCAACCCAATGCCGTGTTAATTTTTACTTATTCACTTTTAAATATATAAAATATGTATTTTTTTAACTTTGGTGAAAGCATTAGACATACTTCTTTGTCATGTGTGCCTTTCCAGCCGTTAATTGTCCTTAGTTTTATTGATTAGATCACCAAACTTTCATGTTGAAACTATTTTATAAGAATTCTGTTCTATTCTTTGTTCCCCCTGAGAACATCTTGTGGAGTCATAGATTTAAGCGGTTAGATGGGGCAGTGGATGGAGAGACAGACTTGGAATTAGGAGGACCTACTCCAGATTTTGCCTCAGAATCTTAGTAGCTGTGGAGAAGAGAGTGAAAAGATTGACCTCACTGAAGGAGATTAGATCTGTTGGAAAGGAGGAAAAAAGAAGTTGGTTACATGGATAGGGTAGTGGATATAGTTTGGTAAAGATTAAAAGGTTAAAAACAGGGACAATACCGTTATCATTCTACTGTGGACCACTTGGATAGAAAGAAGGATGGATAAAAAAATGAGGAATGTGGGAAACAGTCTCTTATAGTAGCGGGAGACTCTTCTGTCATTTGCTGGACCTCTCAGCCAAAAATAGAAGTAACTAATTGATTGGATAATTCCAGCCTTCAGAGAGGAAAGGCAAAAAGGAAAATAATCTTGTTTACATTTAATGGATAGCAGTGGATTCTCTGAGAAAAATCTTGAACTTCAGTAGATATGGATGCTATGATATAAAATTCTAGAATGTAAAAGTTAACAAGAATCTCAGGTAAGCCAGTCTTGTTTTATGGATGAAGAAAGGAGGTTCAGGAAGATGAATGTCTTGAGACCCAATGCAGAGAAATAATATGAAGAAAAAAACATTTAGAAAAAAGGGAAACCATTATAGTGTAGATTATAACATATAACCCATTAATCCTATAATAATCCTATAATACATTATACTAATGTATAATTTCTATGGTATTAATAATAAGACACATTTCCAAAACACTCTTTATACATTTTCTTATTTTCTGTGTAGCCTATGAAATACCTATAAGCTACATAAAGAGCCAGAGGGACATACAAGGTAGTTGACCACCATACTAATCCAATTGTAAAATCCTGCTCTAAGGTAGTGCATGGCAGCAGGAAATGATACCTTTTCTTTGTAGTTTTTTCACCACTGAAAGGTGGTGTTGAATACAGATCTCTCTCTCGCACTATAAACCTAATTTTTTTAATTTTTTTATTATAGCTTTTTTCTTTACAAGATATATACATGGGTAATTTTTCAACACTGACCCTTGCAAAACCTTCTGTTCCAACTTTTCCTCTCCTTCCCTTCACCTCCTCCCTTAGATGGCAGGTAGTCCAATACATGTTAAATATGTTAAAGTATATGTTAAATATAATATATGTATACATATCCTTACAGTTATTTTGCTGCACAAGAAAAATCAAACTTAGAAATAAGGTAAAAATAACCTGAGAAGGAAATAAAAAATGCAGGTGGACAAAAACAGAGAGATTGGGAATTCTATGTAGTAGTTCGTAGTCATCTTCCGGAGTTCTTTCGCTGGGTGTGTCTGGTTCAGTTCATTACTGCTCTATTGGAACTGATTTGGTTCATCTCATTGTTGGAGAGGGACTCGTCCATCAGAATTGATCATCATATAGTATTGTTATGGAAGTATATAGTAACCACTCACTTCATGTAAGTCTCTCCAGGCCTTTCTGAAATCATCCTGCTGGTCATTTCTCACAGAACAATAATATTCCATAATATTCATATACCACAATTTATTCAGCCCTTCCCCAATTGATGGACATCCATGTAGTTTCCAGTTTCTAGACACTACAAAGAGGGCTGCCGCAAACATATAAACCTAAATTCTTATGACTCATGGGATCATAGGTTCAGTGGTAGAAAGTCCTTTAAAAATCATCTAGTTCAACTTTGTTGAACTATTTCTTTATCATGTGTCTCTTTCCAGCCTTTAATTGTTCTTAGTTTATTGGTTAGGTCGCCAAACTTCCATGTTGAAACCATTTTATAAGAATTCTATTTTATTCTTTGTTCCCCCTGGAGTCACCATCTTGTGGAGTCATAGAATTAGGCAGTTAGACAGGCAGTGGATGGAGAGACAGACTTGGAATTAGGAGGACCTGGTCCAAATCTTGCTTCAGATACTTAGTAGCTGCAGGGAAGACAGTCAAAGGTTGACCTCACTGAAGGAGAAAAAATCTGTCAGAAAGGAGGAAAAAAAGAAGTCTGTTATACAAAGTAAATTGTCCAAAATCATAGAGCTAATCATTAGCATCACTGGGACTTATAATGGCACCTCTGTGTCCAAATTGCTTGTTCTTGCTACAGCTTCACTGACATTTTGCTCTATAGTTTGCAGTTAGCTATTTTACATGTATATCTCAGATATTGACTTAATGATTGAATTTCATTGGTCATTTTTCTGTGTCCTTTATGTCTCATGTTACTGTTGTCTGTCTTAGATGACAGTTTTCAGAAATTAGAGACTGCTTCTGTTAACTCCTTTTTTATGAATATCTGACAGTATATTATGGGCAAAGGTCAACAAAGCCTTCCTCATTAGCCCATGGTGTTCTTTATTTGGAGAGAAGGGAAAGGGAGTCTGATATTTTTTAGGAATGCTCTGCTTGATTGAGCATCTGTCCATCTTGCTTTATGAAGGTGGTCTTATATCAGAGTTACCCATGAACCCTAGTATTTGATTTATTTAAACAAAAAAAAATTAAGGGGTCTGGTGTTAATGACAACTAGGGGATTGTAGGATTAATGAAAGGCTCAGTGGGGCAGATGGGAGGCCTTCAAGGCAGAAAACAGCTTCCACCGCTCCTGATTTCTTTTGGAGCAAAGCCAAAGTTGGAGGTACCTCAATTAATGGGCTGCCTCAATCTCTGAAATGTAATTACTGAAAGCTTTACAGTATTCATAGAAATCCCTTGCCCCCTTAACCTCTGACACTCTTGTATCCCAATATTCATTCCTTATTCATGAAGTCTGTTTGCATTCAGTTGATTTCTATCTTTCCATGTATTTTTTTTCTTTTACTATCAAGGAAATAAAACAACTAGCCCTACCCCAATTTCCCTGGGTTTTAACTTTTAATGTAGCTCGTCAGGTCACAGTGCTTTAAAGAGCCAAGAGATTGTTTTTCACATGTAACTTGTCATCACAAAATTATCATGCTTTAGCTAATGGAAACAAGAAAGCAGTTCCATATTGTACCCTCAGGACTCTGCCTAATAACCTTGCTTGGGGTATATTAGGCCTTCTGGTAAATTGAGTGCATTGTGGTGGGGTATAGCCATGCTTTATGCTGTTACATCGAATGCATTAAATATAATATTATTTTAAATGTATAATTTCTATAGTATTAATAATAGGACACATTCCCAAAGCACTCTTTATACATTTTCTATGTAGCCTATGAAATATATACAAGCCACACAAAACAATAACTTAGGAAACTCTTAAACATAATTTTAAAATGGCGAGGCAATTTTCTTTGTGAGAATTTAGTTTACAAACTCTTTCATTTTTCACTGAACTCATACCTTTATAATATAACATTTTCTTTTAAGAAAATCTCAGAATGATTCTCTACACAGGCTTCTTTGGGGGGCCTAAGGCAGGAAGTTTTAGGAAAACTAAAATTGCCCTAGAAAAAAGTTATTCTGTGGAAAGTGTAAAGCCTGTTCAGGGCTGCTCTCAATCTGAGATACTTCTATTGTCAATTTGGGATGGCAGTTTAGGCTCTTTCTTTGGATTGTTGTTTGGCAGAGATTTACAGATTTTCATTTTACATTAGAGGTAAAGAAGAAAGACACTGACTCGAGTTTTCTCTAATAATAAGGCAGACAGGCAGACACATACACAAAACAGAAAAACATAGATGGGAGACAGAAATGGAAGGAGGAGGAGGAGGAGAAAGGGAGAGCACAGGGAAATAATGCTCAAAACATCCTGTGCTCAGAGTATTGGATAAATGAATAAGCCAGTTAAGTGACCCTAAACTGTCGTCCATCTTGTTCCTTTAAGAAGCAAGGAACTTTTTGTGGTTAATGTAAACCATTGGCTATTTTTTTAAAGCAGTGCTTTAACTTTGTCCAGGACATTTAAAGTACCCCAGTCTTCTTTCCTTCAAAACAAAATGTCTTTCTTTATTGTGTTTACATCATAATTTGTCTGTATTGGGAAATTTTGGAGCTATTGAAGTCCACTAATATTTCTTGTTTATGTGTGTCCATCCATA
Source organism: Sminthopsis crassicaudata (assembly GCF_048593235.1). Classification (NCBI taxonomy): domain Eukaryota; kingdom Metazoa; phylum Chordata; class Mammalia; order Dasyuromorphia; family Dasyuridae; genus Sminthopsis; species Sminthopsis crassicaudata. The sequence continues at coordinate 54,501,401 of NC_133619.1, read as the reverse complement.
AACTAGGCAGAGTCTAGAAATCAGAAAAAATCTGAACTAAAACCTAGCATGTATGATCCTGGATAAGTCACTCATATGTCTCACAACTTTTGTGCAATAGGAACAGATAATTTCTGTAGAACTTATATCACAATATTATCATGAAGATTAGATGAGCAGGAGAATACATAAAACATTTCTAAGTTCCCTGAGGATAGGAGTTCTTTCTTTTTTTCTTTTATGTGTGTGTGTGTATATAATATATATATATGTATATATATTATATACACACACACATATATATATAAACATATATAATATTGTGTATATATGTGTGATATATGTATATGTAAAATATATTTACATGCATATAAATACACACACATATATACACATATATATACATATATATATATGTATATATATATATATATATGTAATGTATTTTCATTATTTCCCAGCAACATACCTGGCAATTAGTAGGGGCTAAAAAATGCTTGCTGATTTAATTGAGTGATCATAGAACTTAAAATCCTATGCATATATAAATTAGTATTGTCACTTTATATTAGGGTAATGAAGGAGCTCCTGATTATTAGTTTCACCAATAAAGTTTCTTTCTCCTCTGTTCCATCTCCGATAAGGAAGATGCATTTTGTCTTAGACTTTAAAAAAGGGGAGGGGGGAAGAAAAAGAAATTTACATGTTAACTGTTGTATATTTAGAGGGATAATAAGTTGTACATAATGGACTTGCAGTTTTATGTGCAATCATCTTTTATTATACTATGTTATAAAAATTCTTGTTTTGTTCCATAAATTAAAAATAAAATACTTTTAAAAAAAGAAATACTTTCTAACCACATTTTATAGGCTCATACATAGAGAGCTGGAAGAGAAGTCACTGAGTACAATCTCCCCTTTTGTAGATGAGGACTAAGTGAGTTTTCCAAGATTTTTCCATTTGAAAAAAAAAAAGTGAATTATATTTTATGTTGTTGTTATAACACTTTTTTTAAAATATATTTTTAAGGCTTTCTTGGAGTTTAAGCCATATTGGCAGTGCCTTATTTATTTTGTAAAATCTTAAATAGAATGTTAGAAGAAAAAAAAAAAAAAAAAAAAGCATTGTAATCAGTTTGGTGACCTGGTCTGCCCATCCATTGGCCCTTGAAGTCAATGTAGTTTAACTTCCTCACTCACTGCCCCACCCTTTTTGTAGGTGAAAAAACTGAGCTCAGGCCCAGAAAGGTCAAAGTTAGTCTAGACAAAGTTAGCCTAGATGAAATGCAAAGTCAGTTTTCTGACTTTAGATCCTGTTCTTTTTGTCTTACCCCAGAACACCTGATACATTCTCTGATTCTTCTAATATCTTTAGAGTTCTGGTGTACCACTCATTGATCTCAGTATTGTATACAGTTGCTTGAACCCTTTCATTTTACAGAGGAGGAAATTCAAACCCAGAGAGTCATTGATTATGCAATAAGTAGCAGACTCAGGATTCGAATCCTTGTCTTTCTGACTAATGATGTCAGTGCTTTTTCCCCACCAGGTAGTGTCATACAAGTTATCCATCTTCTGTAAACATGCAAGATGTCTAACTGTATAAAGATAATTTAAAAGGTCAGGAGGGTCATTTTTTTGTCTTGCTTAATCTTGGCAAATGAGGTAGCTAGATAGAGCTCAAGGCCTGGAGTCAAGAAATTCAGTTGTTTTCAGGCATGTCTAATTCTTTGTGATACTTTTTGGGGGGTTTTCTTGGCTAAAATACTAGAATGGATGGATATTTCCTTCTCCAGCTCACTTTACAGGTGCAGAAACTGAGGCAAACTGGATTAAGTGATTTGCCTAGGGTCACACAACTAATAAGTGTCTGAAATCAGTTTTGAACTTAGGAAAAGGAGTGTAGGACTCTTTTTTTCTACTCTATCCACTGTACCACCTAGGTACCTGTAGTCTAGAAGACCTGACAAATCCAGCTTCAGACACTTGCTAACTATGGATCCTGGTTAAATCACTTAAACTCTCTGATTCAGTTTCTTCATCTGTAAAATAATAATACTACCTACAACATAGGGTTGTTGGGAGGATCAAATGAAACTGTAATTATAATGAATTATTATGATAACTGTGTTAATGATAATGGATTTGGAGCAGGAGAATCCTGATTCAAATCTTACCCTGTCCAAGTATTACTTGTGTGATTTTGGGTTACTAGACCTGTTTCTTCAGCTGTACCTAGAAGGACTTTGACAAGAAGCCCTCCAAAGTCCCTGAATCTGTGGTCATCCCTCTTCATTTTATCCTAGGGAACCCAAAATAAAATCAAAGGAGGAGGAAAACTTGGATTGGAAGGAGTAGAACATTTGTACATTGCAATTGAAAGTCTAGGAGAAGTGATTGCCAATGTTATGTTATTTCTTCATCCCAATAAAGCGGATCAGTAGTTTATAATTTTACAAATTTTCTCTTTTTTGAAATGAAGTTCATAGAGAATATTGCAATTATGGCCTGCTTGTTTTCTCTGAATTCTTGCCCCTAGGTCCTTGTGCATGTCAGAATTTGTATAGAGTATACATTTCATGCTCCTTTTGGGAAGCTGAACTTTGGCAGAACTTAAATTCACTTTATTCTGTGGATGAACCAATAAATAAGTGCCTACTGTCAGCTCAGGATAATGGAACTCTCTGGGCTGTAGTTTTGGTTTTTTTTTTTTTTTTCTTGAAAGGGTCAAGTCCTCCAGATACTGAGCATCTTCTTTCACCTTTGTACCTACTGAGTAGTTCAGTGTGGATGTGTGATTGGCTTCATCAAATGCTAGTTCGGTCATTTGAATGAGGTAGGATTTTTTTTTCTCCCAAGAACATTTTAAAAAAAATTTTGACAGGGTCCATTTTGAAATAGAAATGACCAAAGATTTAAGAATAGTAGTAAAGTAAAATAATAAAAATGCTGCTAACAAGGTAATGAATTAACTGTGTCTCAAAAACTGGAGAATAAGCTTGTCCCATCTGCTTAACAAGAATATATGAATTTCAGTTTTTTTATTTTTTTGTTTTCTCATTTGAAAAAACTAAGCCTGGGAGACATTTGGATATATTTGGGAAGAGGGAGAAATATGTATCCTGTTTATATAATATACAATTGTTGTTCATTTATTTTCAGTTTTGTCTGAATCTTTGTGATCCCATTTGGGAATTTTTTGGCAATTATTGAAGTGGTTTGCCTTTTCCTTCTCCTTTTCATTTTACCAGTGACTAAACTGAGATAAACAGGGTCACACAACTAGTGAGTGTTTGAGACTGGATTTGAACTCAGGAAAATGGGTTATTCTGACTTCAGGCCCAGTACCCTATCTCCTGGGCAAACCCATTCCAGTATATTTACTAAGAACATCCCCAAAAGAGTCACAACAAGTTGGATACAACTGAACAACAATCTGTTTAGGAACCTTAGAATATGAAAATTCTTTACCCCATCACAATTGGCTGCTCCTATAAAATTCTAGAATTTCTGCATCTGAAAGGACGTTAAAGTCTAGCTATTCCAATTCACATCTCAAAAGAAATTTCCTCCTGTAGCATACTAGATGATTATCCAGGACCTATCTACCCACCAAAATCTATTGAGGAACAACTCCCTGTCTCTCCTGGGAGCCCACTTAAGTGGCTTAGGTGTTTGAAAGTTTTTCCTGCTATTCTGATTTTTTCAAATTTGCCTCTTTGCAACTCCCCTCCATCCCATTCCTAGTTCTGCCTTTTGGGACTAAACAGAACAAGCCTACTCCCTCTTCCTTATGGCAGCCCTTGAGATGATTGAAGATGGCCACCATGTTTGCCCTGAAATTGTTTCTCTTACAAGTTAAACATTTCCAGCCCCCTCACCCTTTCCTCTTATGCTATGACTGAAGACCTTTCAAACATCCTAGTTGGTCTGCCTAGAATCCTTTCCAGTTAACTAAAGCCCTTCTTAAACTCTGGCCCCAGAACTGATCACAGTAATCCTGGTGTGGTCACTATCATCTCCTTGTCTAGAAGCCTAGAAGAATGTTTCCTATACATCCTGGGCAAACTTTTCCCAAAGAATTTTAGTCTATGAGATCCTGTCTTTCTGAATCTTTTGAAATCTATTCTCCCCAAATCTAGAGGGTATGTTAAAACTTTCCCTGGCTTCCTCTCCTGTATTAAAAAAACCCAAAGAACCCCCAAAAAACAAAAAACAAAACAAAGCTCTTAAGGAGTAGTCACTCCCCAGCATTTCCAACCCCAACAACCGCGTCCCCCAGAACAGAATTTGTTTGGTTCTTTCACCTTATGAAAGATGAACTTATCATTAAGACAAGTCAAGAAGTTAATATATTCTCTTTTTTGTTGTTGTTTTTAATTTTTATTTATTGAATTACTGGAATAAATCAAACATTTCCACAACATAGTATAATTAAAAAAAAAAAAAAAAGATTACACATAGAGCTGTAAATCTGTTATGTACAGCTTGCTACTCCTTTTAAATATCCAATAAAATTATCATGTAAATTTCTTTTTTCCCTTTTATTTCCTTCCTCAAAGTTAATAGATTCTTTGCATTTAGTAGAGAAAGTGCACCAGTAAATGGCTAAATAACTCAAGCCCTACCAGTCCTATCAGTATTGGACTAGCTAAACTTATTGCTGTTTTCTGAATTCCTCATTTATTTCTCATGCTTAGCACAATGCCTGACACATAGTAGGTGCTTAATAAACATTGATTGATTGATTACTTCTTTTATATCCAGATAATCTATGCTAATATGACAAAATTGTTTTTGTTCTCTCCCAAAGATCAACAATCAATTATTTATTTGAGTTTCTCTTGTATGATTGGTGTTTCAGATATAAATACAAATAAAGTTAGTCCTCAAGAAGCTTAAATTTATTCAAAGGAAACATCATACACACATGTAAATAAATAATAAGGAAAATCAATATTGTTTTCACTCAAATGCTGTCTGCTGTGCTTCCTCACTTGAGTGGATTTCTTCGTGTGAATAAATATACATTAGATTGTAAAGTCCTTATGAAGACAGGGACTGTCTTTTGCCTCTCTTTGTATCCCCAGTGCTTAGCATAGTGACTGCCACTTTGTATTCATGTAACCTTTTTTATTAATATTATGACTACTTATTCCCACTTTTCCTTGTTTCTTTGAATGAAGTCGATATATCTAGAGTTACTTATCATTATGAGTTTCATCCCCCCAAGTCTCAATAATACATCCTTGTATTAGAATGTCTAACACAAGAATTCTTCCTTGTATTAGGAACTCTATTTTTTTTCTTTCTTTCTTTTTTGCCTTTTACATGAATTTTGTGTTTGTGTTTAGATATTTGAGATCATGCGTTTTTATTACTGCCTACTTTCATGTGAATTTAAATGTCTTTCTGTGTGTGTGTGTGTGTGTGTAAGAGAGAGAGAGAGAGAGAGAGAGAGAGAGAGAGAGAGACAGAGAAAGAGAGAGACAGAGAGACAGAGAGAGAGAGAGACAGAGAGAGACAGAGACAGAGACAGAGAGAGAGAGAGAGAGAGAGACAGAGAGAGAGACAGAGAGAGAGAGAGAGAGACAGAGAGAGAGAGAGACAGAGAGAGACAGAGACAGAGAGAGACAGAGAGAGAGAGAGAGAGAGAGAGAGAGAGACAGAGAGAGAGAGAGAGACAGAGAGAGAGAGAGAGAGAGAGAGAGAGAGAGAGAGAGAGAGAGAGAGAGAGAGAGAGAGAGAGAGAGAGACTGACTGAGACTGATTGATTTTAGTTTTGGGGGGACATGATTGGTTTAAATGAGTTGCCTATAATGAGGTAGCTATGAAGTAGCCTTGAACCCCAGGTTATTGATTCTAAGGTGGCCCTCCACCCACTATGCCATGGGGCTTTCTCCTTGTCTAAAGTTTTGCAAGTTAGAGAACTTTCATTCTTACTGAATGTTTGAAATGTGAAAAATGAGATATTTTCACTCACTTGTTAAATAATATTGAAATATTTGTTCTGCTCACTAAGAAAGAGTTGAAAATCACCCTCATTCATTTCTCTTTCCCTTTCTACTCTAGCTTTCTCCCCAGAGACCCATCCAGTTTCCAAGTTATAAACTTCCTTTCTCCTGTTGGTTCTAGCCACTTAGGTTTTATTACATTCCCGTTTAATTTTTAATTTCTCATTAAAGTAAATATGGCTCATTTTCCGATCAGTATTCCTAGAAGCCCTCAATTTCTCCCTGACACAATGCTGGCCAGCAAGCATAACTGAAAAGTGATGCTTTGCCGAAAGAGTTTTGGCAGCCCATTCATAGCTTTGCGAAGAGCACAAAGGTAGGCACCCCATGTTATAGGTGCTGTGTGTAGAACTTAGATTTCAGAGCCTGCCTGACAATCAAGAGCTGCTTCCTGGGAAGCCTTTTGAATTTACAAGCAAAATACTTAAAGGTTGGAGGATCATAGCATTTTCTACGTTTTGGGTTTTCAGTCAGTCACATTGGGTATCCACCACTACAACAATTCCAGCATTTATTAGCCACCCACAGTGTGACAAATCACTCCTAGTTTGCCTCAGTTTTCTCATCTGTAAAATGAACTGGAAAAGGAAATGGCAAACCATTCCAGTATCTTTGCCAAGAAAACCCTAAATGAGATCCACGAAGAGTTAAACACCACAACTGAAATATAACTCAACAAAGTTGCCAAGCACTTTGTTATTGGACAAAAAGAGTCAAGGAGTTAAAAAGATTTTAAAAACCCAAATAGCTTCTGCCCTTAAGGGGCATATTAGGTCCCAGATAAATATTAAGAAAATCTCAACTAACATAGAGCAGTTTTAAGAGGGAATGAGCATGGAAGTCAGGGAAGTAGGAGATTGAGAAAGCTCTTAGGTAAGAGGTGGCACATGGCGTATGCATTGAAGCTTTTTGACAATTTAGCCTCTCGAGACTCATTTTTCTGGTCTGAAAATGGGGATAATAACACCTGAATTATGTACCTCACAGGATTGCCATAGGGTTAAATGATAGAAAGTATATAAATTGCCTTGTAAACCATAAAACAATTTATGTACCCCAGCTGTTATTATTTTATATATTAACTTAAATATCCATTAAAAAAATTCCTGACTGGTTTGCACCCTGTTTGGAAGGCTGAGTGAAGACTCAGGGGAGAATGGGAGTGAAGTAGACATCCTATTATTTCCCAAAGCACTGACCCCCGAGCTATGAACAGTTAGATCAATCATTGCTTTTGCAGTCCTAGCCCAGAAGAGATTATTGTGGCTATCAACTTCTGATTGACTGTTCTACCATAGTTTTTACACACAGCAAGGTTCTCGAAGGATTTTCATGACTTGACAGGTCAGGCAGAATATTAATTTCACACTCATCGAACATTTATTGAGTGCCTTCCTGTGGATGCAGCAGGACTGTAGCTGGTTAGCTCAGTGGGTGAGAGCCCCTCTATTAATGAGATTGTAGTCTCATGTAAATCACTGCATGGGCCAAGTACCTTTTACTTTGTCCCCTGATCCTAGAACCACTGGCTTAGTCCCAACCAGCCAACATCTTGTTCCCTTGGTGGTGATGAGGACTGGATTTAGAAAGTAGAGATGGAGCTGTGTTAATCCATATTTGATTATGCAAATAACAACGACCTTCAAGTTGTGCCCTTCCTGGGCCCTTAGCATCATTTTGAGTTGAGAGGTACTAGACTCTGAACTTCATGCCATATTTGAGAAATTTTCTTCCATTACCTATATGGAGGAAAGATTGAATTGGAGTGGGGAAGAGAGAAAGAGAGAGAAAGAGAGAGAGGAGAGAGAGAAGGGAGAAAGAGAAGGAAGAGAGAGAGAGAAAGAAAGGAAGGAAGGAAGGAAGGAAGGAAGGAAGGAAGGAAGGAAGGAAGGAAGGAAGGAAGGAAGGAAGGAAGGAAGGAAGGAAGGAAGGAAGGAAGAAAGGAAGAAAGGAAGGAAAGAAAGAAAGAAAAGAAAGAAAGAAAGAAAGAAAGGAAAGAAAGAAAGGAAAGAAAGAAAGGAAAGGAAAGGAAGAAAGGAAAGAAAGAAAGGAAAGGAAAGAAAGAAAGGAAAGGAAAGAAAGAAAGGAAAGGAAAGAAAGAAAGGAAAGGAAAGAAAGAAAAGAAAGGAAAGGAAAGAAAGAAAGAAAGGAAAGAAAGAAAGAAAGGAAAGAAAGAAAGAAAGGAAGGAAAGAAAGAAAAGAAAGAAAGGAAGGAAAGAAAGAAAGAAAGAAAGAAAGAAAGAAAGAAAGAAAGAAAGAAAGAAAAAAGAGGAGAGGAGAGAGATAAGGGAGAAAGAAGGGGGAGAGACAGAGAGAGACAGAGACAGAAATACAAAGAGAGAGAGAGAGAGAGAGAGAGAGAGAGAGAGAGAGAGAGAGAGAGAGAGAGAGAGAGAGAGAGAGAGAGAGAAGGGAAAGAGAGACACAGACAGAGACAGAGACAATATTCTATGCCAGCTCCTGTGCTAGGATATGAAGATAAAATAATGAAAGTTGGAACTTATTTCTTTTCTACTTATTAAAAAAAAGGCAGTAAATTAAGTGCAATGATGGGTGCTTTGATAGATGAAAGACTTGAATAATGTTAGAGATAAAATGGAGAGAGAGAAAAGGTCTGACGGCAGTTAAGCATTTTGATAAGAGCTTCCATGAGAAGTACTAGGATAGAGGGAAGAAATACTAGATTTGGGGGTTCTTGTTATTGTACTTACTAATAGTATGTAACTCTGCCATTTTCTCTTTCTGGGATGAGAGTTCCATATTCTCATCTGTAAAATGGCCTAGATGAGCTCTGAGGATCTTTTCTGGTCTCAGGCTTATGATTCTGCACAAATTAAGCCTTGTCAGTATAGGGATGTTCCCAGTGACAGGATAAGCTTTTTTCCATGTCCATGTCTAAAGTGGTATTTTTTTAAATTGCATTTATTATTTTTTCAGTTAATAAGCTTATTTCCTCTTTCTTCCCACCTCCAGTTTCCCTTCTTGTTCAATAAATTTAAAACAAGAAAGAAAAACAAAATACAATAAAAACTCACAGCCAAACCAAAATATATTTCCAAATTGACTATGTCCAAAAAAAGGTCTGTATTCCTCTACATTTCTTTCTGTGCATTCTACTTTAGTTCTTCAGTATTATGGATGGTCATTAGCTGTTCAGAGTTCTGAAGTCTTTCAGAATTTTTTGTTTTTACAATATCATTGTTATATATGTATACAATATATCTTGTTCTGATTCTTCTCACTTCACTTGGGGACCAGTTTATTTTCATTTTCATTTTATTTTTGGAGGCAGTCGGGTTAAGTAACTTGCCTAAGTGTTGGAGGTCTCATTTGAACCTAAATCCTTTTGATTCCAAGGATTGGTGCACTACCCATTGAGCTTGGCCATCATTCTCATGGAGATTGAGTATCACTACTTTCTGGGATTGTTTAGAGGTTGAAAGGAGGAGATAACTTATGGAAATCTTAAATGTAAAACCTTAATGTTTGCAAACCTTAAAGCACTATATAAATACTATTATTATTGATATTATTATTCCCACTCCTCCATTCCTCATTTATATAGAATTGTTTGCCTATCTTTCTCTGACCAGTTCAGATAAAAGTGATTTTCAAGAGATGGGTTCCCCTCTACATCTTCCTCATTTGTATTTATTTCTACTCACATGCCTTTATTATATGAGATAAAACCCCTTTCCTTTCTCCCTTTTTCTTCTTTGTTGTATCCCAATCCAGAGCCTCCCTACCTTCCTTCTCTTTTTAATATCTTCCAAACATTTAACAAAAATCACTCCATCATATTTGACTCCTTCCACGACCCTTACTGACGTTATGATTCTTGGGGAACCCTCTCATCCCTCTTCATTAGCATTCAACCATTGTATTTTAGAAGTCTTTTCTGATTACTTACTAGTATTTTCTTTCTCTTTTCTCCCATATTTATATTTCAAACTTTTTACAAAGCTTCAGGCTTTTTCCCCCTCAGGAATGCTTGGAAGTCCTTGATTTCATTGTCTTATTTCCCTGCCCTGTAGAATTATCTTGTATCACCTCATGCATGGACTATTACAATAACACTGACTATTATTATTGCTATTATTAATATAATTCCAAAATAATTTCCAAAATCATATTAACATTATTAGTTGCTTTGACTCAAATCTCTGAATTTCTTTTTCTACTTAGCTCTCAGATTGATTTTCCTGAAAAGCAAGTTTTTATCATATCTCACCCTACCCCCAGTTTAATCAACTCTAATGTCTCCTTGTCTCCATGATCAAATATAAAATCTTCTGTTTGGCTTTTGAAGCTCTTCATAACCTCTTCTCTTCCTCCCTAGTACTTAGCATTAGGTGCTTAATAAATGGTTGTTAACTTGACTTTTTTGAATCCTCTCCAAATCAGATAAAAATTGACTATGGAGTCAAGTCTGTCACAACTAGTTTTTGTTGTTTTGTTTTGTTTTTTATCATCCTAGCTATGTTTATCTGTACTGCCATTTCAGATTCTAGGACCTCACCCCTTCTTCTGCTCTACTGCTTCTCAATAGGAAAACTACTTTCTGCTGCAGCTGACTATCTTTAGCATTACTTAATATCCTGCAGCAACCTTCATTAGGAATACTTTCATTTGATCTTTTGGTCATTTTCACTCTCCACTGGGCATCAGCAGCAATCCTTGCCTGCTTCTGGACCACCTCTAATTACTGCTGGAGATAAAATGTGACTAGTAAGCCTCTCCCTGCCAGGGAGGCATCTTTCTTTAGACAGTGCTCTTATCCAATAGTTATGAAGCTCTCCTTTCTTCTCAGGCAGGATCCTCAGCCAATAGCCACAAAACTTTTTTTAAGGTTCTAGGTAATGGTTGCAGTCGAAAGTAGAAGCTTAGATTTTTAAAAATCAGACCTGTCCCCTGAACTCTTCTAAGAACCCATTTGTTAAAGTGATTTTCTGAATCTCTTTTTATTGCCTTGTATCTTCTGAAGTCTTTCTAGTCTATCAGACTCAACTCTCATCTAACTTATAGTCAGAAAACCAGTTTTATTTTATCCCCAGACTGGGATGGCTCTCTTCTGATGTTTACTTTGTCAAAATGGGAAGAAAACAATTGAAAGACACTATGGTAATGAAACATCTCCCCAGCAGTCCAAATAATAATTGTCTGTGTGAATAGCTGGAGATTTCTGAAAGGCTGTTTACTTTTGTCCTACTTTTCATAAGCAATATATTTGAGCCTAGTATTTTTTTCAAACCTTTCTACAAAAATGTGCTTTTATTTCTTTTTAAGGCAGCATTATATTTTTTGATGATAGTAGTCAATGTTACCTTTTTTAAAAAGGGTTTTACAAAGAATCTGTTGAATTTTTGTGTTAAAATGGAAGTATTTACCACTACTCAACAAGTTTGAAAACCGGCTTTAGTCCAGCCCCTTCATTTTAGAAATTGAAGGCCTCAGAAATTGATTTTCCAAGATGACCCAGCTAGTTAGATTAGTAGCATATAGGAATTAAGACCACCCCTCTCCCACTTTTGACTATGATTGGCTTTAATTATTAATTACCTACTTTGTCCAAGGCACTTTGATACAAAGGAAACTATCCCTGCCCCTCTGGAGCTTACATTCTCTTTTATTGAGACAACATTTTCAAGTAGCAGGTAATATGAGAATGGAGGGAACACTAATTAACAAAAAGGGATCTGGGAAGTCTTCATAAAGCAGGTAGCACCTTACCTGAGCCTTGAAGAAAGTATAGATTATGACAGGTAGAAATGGGGAGGACCAAGTGTGTTTCAGGCTCTGAGGCTGGTAAGTGCCCTTTGAAAATGACAGAGACTAAAAGTAAAGATAAATTCATGACTTACCTTTATAAACTTGGGCCTTAGTTTTCCTGTCTGTAAAATAAGGAAATGGACTATATGACTTATAAAGACCCAACTCAACCAAGATAATTAATCAAGTATTAAATATTCAGCTAGGTAGTGCCATAGTATACAGAGTCAGGAAGACTCCTCTATGTAAAGGGCTGAAAGTCTTGAGTCAGTGCACTGAGGTCGGACAATCCCGCACTTGAGGCTAATCACCAGTTGGACAATACTCTATAAGAATATGCTTGGAAAATGGCCCTTCTCATTATCCTGTGCTGGCCACATCGTTTGGTGTATACAGAGAATTGTGGGAGGGACTAGGAGGTGCAGTGAGACTAGCCAGGGCCACTCTAGGCGGGAGATAAAGAGATGAGGTCTCTTCTCTGCCCTTGACTTCTACTGCTAAAGACCAAGAATAAAGACTTCTGCTTATCCTGACTCGGGCTGATTCTAAGGTACCCAGGGTGCTAATGCGGCCGCCACACTTCTACTTGAGTTCAACTCCAGCCTCAGACATTTATTAACTGGGTGACCCTGCACTAGTCACTTAACCCTATTTGCCTCCATTTTCTCATGTGTAAAATGAGCTGGAGAAGAAACTGGCAAACCACTCCAGTATCTTTTCCAAGGCAACCCCAAATCGGGTCACAAAGAGTAAAAAACCACCAGACATACATTTTGTACCTGGCATCAAAATTACAGTCTTCTGACCTGATTTTAGTAAACCAACTTCTTTGTCTCACTAGATACAACTAATGGTAACTTTTCTCTGTCTGACTCAAATTTGGACTTTCTAATATGTACTAGTGAGTCTATCTACAATTTTCCCCTCCCTCCTTTATACCCTCACTTTCTCCATAGTGTCTTATTGTTTGTTGATTTTGTCTTATTCGCCTGAGTACTATCCATGATTTGTATGAACTGGAAGATCTGAATTTCTCTGAAGGAGCTGCTTGCCAGACATTCTGCTCTTGGGTTCCCTCTGTTGACTATTTATAGCATTATTCCATCTGGGGCAGTAGGCTAACCTTCCAGGTGTATAATTTACCTAGACCTGATATTTAATTTGGGATACAGGTCCTGATGGAGTAGGGGCTTAGCTTTGTTCATAGAGTGTCTTGAAGTATCGAGCTCTGAGATTTCCCAAGTGATACAAACCCTACTACTTCTCAAAAATAACACTTACTGTCAGGAAGATTTGTTTGTTGGATTGCAATCAGCCTGGAATTTAAAACCTTGCATAGTCTGCTCAACCATCACCTTATGGTCAGAAAACCCATTTTTGTTTAGTCTGCCTCTAGCCGACCTTCCTATCCTTTCTGCACATAATTCCACTCTTTGTTGTAGTCAAAAGGGACTCCCAGCTATTTGCCAATATTATATGTCTTCCACCTCTGTTTGCAAAAACTCTTCTTTATGGTTGGAATTTGCTGCTGCTTCAGCGCTACCTGTCAGAATCTTTTGACTTCTTTGAAGGCTCCCCTTTTAAAACTCCAGTCTATAGTGAAACCATTGATGATTCTGGCCCTTCACCTTCACTTTGCTTCTCTCCCTCAAATTACCTTACTGTATAGGATTTAAAACTCGGTAAAGACCTTAGAAACCATGTATTCTCCATGTATTTACATAAATTTCAAACAACTGCTCAGATGTACAATGGGGGAGAAAAACCAAACAGTAATTTATATGGACAAAAAAAAAAAGTCCAGTTTTAGTTCAATACACTTGAGGAGTGTGGTTTGACCAACGATGGAACAGCCACCATCACAAAGACTAATTTGATCTTAGGCAGCAAGATAGCACTCAGAAAAAGAGAGGTAAGAAATTAGAGAGAATCTATTATTTTATGATCATACCTTGAATAGGGGTGGAAGTGGATGCTTTGACCTAAGTCAGAGGAAATGGATTTATAGCCAAAGATGTCAAGGAAACATCTGCTGAGTCCTCAGGATAAAAGTAGGATAGAGCAGCAAAGTGCAGTCCACAAAATAATGAACTCCAGATCCATGGGGTATTTGGGAATAAATGATGGGTGACAGCAAGAAGAGACTAGAAGAAATTATCCAGTGCTTTTAAGTCTTTCTGATCTGTCCAATATATCGTATGCTTTTTCACCTTCCACTCCCATGTAAGCTTTGTGAAAGTAGGTGCCATTTTGTTTTTGGGTATTTAATGAGTGCTTGTTGAATTGAATTGAACTAACCCTTCCCCTTTCTAGTTGATTCTGCCCATTTATTCTAGTACTGCCTTCTGGGATTGACCAGGTTATGTCTAATTCTCCTTCTTAAATTCCTTAAAATGTTTAAACACAACAAAGCACCTTTCTTAAATTTAATTCTTTTCCAGCCTGCATATACCCAGATCCATCAACTATTCCTCCCAGAATATTGTCAGGTCCTTCACCACACCAGCTAAATTCCATCATCTAGTTTGTCAGCATCTCACTTAAGTGGGTCCACAGTAAAGTCTTTTTCAGGATCAGAGTAGAGAATTGGAATGAAACTTAGAAATCACTTTTATCAATGTGGAAATCAAAGCACAGAAAATGTAAGCTTCTTAAGGGCAAAGATTGTCTTTTGCTCTTTTTGTATATCCAGCAGTTAGCAAGTACTTAGCATTTAGCAGGCATTTAATAAATGATATATTTTTGTCCAATGTTATATAGATAATAAGTAGTTGGCTAGATTTGAAACCAGCTCCTTCAAATGTAACCCCTCTTTTCATTATACCACTGCCTCCCTATTTTGACCTTGCAATCCTAAAAATATAAATTGATGATAAAGATCAAGAAGTTTAAAGCATTAAATATTTCCTTCCAAGTGACTTGCTGTCACTCATAATCTATTTCCAAATACCCTGTAGATCTGGAGTTAATTATTTTGTGGGTTGTGCTTTGCTGCCCTCCCCTACTTTTATCCCAAGGATTCAGCAGATGTGTCCTTGACAAATCTTTGGCTGTAGATCCATTTCCTTCAACTTCAGGTCAAAGCATCCATTACCATTCATATTCAAGATGTGACCTCCCTCAAAATACATTATCTCTATTTCTGTTTTGTATGTCTTTTGTTCCAAATGTCTTATTGATGTTAGTGTGACCTAAAATCAGCAGCTTGGTGATACAGTGGATAGAGTACCTGAAGGAAGATGAGTCTGATGTTCACACCTGGCCTCAGTCACTTTCTAGCTGGGTGACCCTGGTCTCCATCTGTAAAGTGAACTGGAGAAGGAAATGGTAAAAAATCTTTACCATTTTTTTGCCAAGAAAATCCCAAATGGGGTCACAAAGAACAGGACAGGATTGAATAATTGAACAATAACCAAGATCAACTTAACTTTTTTTGTTGTTATTGTTGTTCAATCCACATTGAAATGCATGGAACTAAAACCCAAATCTTTTTTTTTTAAATATAAATTGTTTCTGGCAATTTTTACCCCCATTTAAGATTTGAGCTCTAGTTTTGAATTGAAGTATTGAATTTTAGATTTGTATTTATTGTTAAATCCTGTTCGACTTGGCTCGTTGGTCTATTCTTTTGAGATCTTTTGGGATCATCATCCATTGAATAAAGTTAGCCTGGTGATAGACCTCTGGAGGATATTTCTTTTCAAGTTAATTTCAGTCCACTTGTATGCAATTGTTCAATAGGTAATGAATCAGCCTGACCATTACTGCATCTTTCTCCATCTTTATCACAAGGATACTGGAAAAGATCAGCAAATGTCTTAATGGAATCCTCTATGTTCTATTTATGCCATTGGCCTTTCTGACCCTCTCAGTCGTAAATATCCTTCCCAAAACTATGTTGCATTTATTTTCTATCTACTTAGAGATAGATGCATTATTTCCCAGAGAGACTACAAGCTTCTAAAAGGCAGGAATGGTCCATTTTTGCCTTTTATCCTCTGCTCTGACCATATAACATTAGTCTATATCAGCCATAATTAGATTTGTTTCATAGTCCAGCTCTTTGGTGTTTAGTGATTCAGAAAATTTCCACTATGATTGAGATTGGTAACTCTTACATGTTTCTAGAGAGTTACCTGAGAAATTTATCAAGAGACATCTAGGCATTTTGTGTAGGTTCTCCACCCATTATACTATAAAGCTTTGGTGTTATTTGCCATTCTCTAGTGACTAGGGATTATTCCAGAGATGTCTCAGGGGGTCTGGATGAAATTTATTCTTTATACTGGATCAAAGCTTTTTAAAATATTTTTCCTATAAAAAAAACTTTGATATTTCGGTGTGATCTCATCAATGTAGGTATTCTCCCCAACAGTGTAGATTACATCCTGTCCATGCCTTCTCACCTCATGTGAGATTGTTGGCCAAGTTCTTCTGTTAATCCTTCCCAGGGGCTCCACCTAATACACTGGGGGAACTCCCTCCATTTCTTTCCAAACAGGTAAATAATAGTGGAACAGGAATCCACCAACTTTCTCTTGCTGTGTTTCTTTGAAAATATAGTGATTAAAATAGCAGCATACGTATTTATTAAGCCTTATTTACTTTATATACATGTATGTGCACATACATATCCATATGCAACATATGCATTTACACACATTTATATACATACATATATAACATATACACATACATATTTTATATACATATTGAAACAAGATTTAAAGAAATACAATATCGAGGCAGAGAGTATTGCCTTCTTTCTCTAATCTCATGTTTTTAAATCATTGATTAGCTTATTTTAATTCTTTCACCAAGATAAATTCTTCTAGTTTCAGAGTTTACCTATTTTTTCTAATGTCAGAAACTTGAATTTCATCTAAAAAGTGTACTTTTTCTTTAAGAGGATTCTCTCTATTTCTTTCTTTTGTCTTCACCAGGCTCATTTTTTCTCCTTTACTCCATTTCTTTCCCAGAACCCTATGCCAAATACCCCCACATGGAGGGATATAGTGAAGTTCCCTAAAATATGGATAATTATTGGTAGGCAGAAACCCTTGTAACAGTTATATGTAGCCAAGCAAAACATATTTCCATACTAGTCATACTATTCAAGTATTATCAACAGAGGAGTTTTGAAATAGTTTCTGTATCACATAACTTTGCAAAAACCATTTTAATGGATTGTTGGTAGTAGTTATGATTGTTTTGTGGAATTATTCTTATATCTGAAAAGACTTTGTAGCTCTCTACTTGTGTTTCTTGGTACAAATAATTACAAAGCTTTCAGTGTGTCCAAAATGTGAAGTAACACATTTTATTTTTTTATTTTTCCCAGTTACATGTAAAACAATTTTTTACATTTGTTTTTAAGAATTTGAGTTCCAGATTCTTCCTCTTCTTCCCCGTCCCATTGAGAAGGCTGATCTGAAATTGTGCAATTTCTTTAAAAATAAATGTAGATTTATATATACACTCTCAAAAAAAAACCCTCAAGAAAATAAAAAGTTTTAGAAAAAGTATTCTTCAGTCTTCAAACATAATCAGTTCTTTTTCTGAGCATGGATCGTATTTTTCATCATAAGTCCCTCAGAGTAGTCTTGGACCATTATATTGCTAAGAATATCAAAGTCACTCACAGCTGAGCATCCCGCAAATTTGCTATTACTATGTACACAGTACATTTTACTTTGCTTGAGATCATGGAGGACTTTCCAGATTTTTCTGAGAGCATCCTGTTCTTCATTTCTTATAGAACAATAATATTTTTTCGTAATCACATACCACAATTTATTCAGCCATTCCTCAAATGATGGGCATCAAATGGTAATATTTTTTTTTACCAGGACTTAAGGACCTATGTTTTTTCCTGATTGATTATGCTCTTTCCACATTATATAATGATAATAAGGTTTATAAATTATACCTTATGTACAGTAATGATTTAATAATTTATTCTACAGTTAAATGGGACAGGATTCAAATTCAGCTATTCGTGACTATTCAAGTTGAATACTCCTTCTGTTGTGTCACCTAATTGTCTTTATCTTTTTGCCTTAAAAAAATACAACTTTCCTCTTATGTTGAAAATTTTTCTTGCCATTATTAGCAATAGGTTCGTGAAATAGCAAATTTTTCCTCATATCAATTTGAAAAAATTTTTACATATATAATTGAATGAAAATTTTTAATTATACTTACTTCATTGGCTTTCAGTGAAAAAGATTTTTATTTCTCAGCTAAGTGATAAGAAAGGTTTTCAGTCAAATGGGTAATTCCACTTTCCAATGTACATCAATCTATTATTCTCAATATATAAATTAATACATATAATTAACTTATAAGTAGAATCACTTGAAACTTTTTTTTATACATATAATTCCTCAAACATTGTTTTGACCTTAGCTGAAGGTCAAGGAAGCTTTGTTTTTTTTCAGGAAGCACCAGTGTTTTTCATGTTGAATGAAACTTTTTATAGTTGACAATTCTCAGTTGCTTATTTCTATAATGCAAGGCAATTCTCTGACCATAGACATCCTTTTTTTTTTTTTTTTTTTTTCCAATGAAAAAGCAAAATTTTTACTTTGGAAAAAAAGATTTTAGCAATAATCACCATTTATACTTTCAGTGTAGTTTAGTCTATTAAGTTTCAAACTAAAGCATTTATACAAAGCAAATTGTAGTATCCTTTACATTTCTTCAAAAATAGCAATTGTGAAGATTTTCTGGATTTGGCTTTTTTTTTTTTTTTAACTTTGTGTTTCTTTATTTCTGCTATGAAACTGTTTCTTATCTTTGTTTGCATTAGAATTAGCTCCTCAAGTGGATTTTCTCTTTAAGATTTATCAATCATGAAAGAATATTAATTTTGCTTTAAAATTCCAAGCAAGGGGCAGCTAGATGGTGCAATGGATTGAGCATCAGTCCTGGTTAGGAGGACCTGCCTTCAAATTTGGCCTCAGGCACTTGACATTTCCTAGTTGTGTGATCCTAGGCAAATCACTTAATCCCAATTGCTTTGCAACCCAATTTCTCCCCTAAAATTCCAAGACAAAACTTGGAAGAAACTGAATTTGAGGTGAACCATTGAAAATACATGATTATCTATAACCATTCTTGAGTTATTTCAGTTTTTCGAAACTTGCTTGTTTGTTTTGAGAACACCTTATAATGTGCTTCACAAAATGAATAACATGTAGAAACATAACATGGTGATGTTTTAAATTTTCACACAAGACCTATTTAATTTTGAGTTTACAGGTTGCAATTCAGCATGACATTTAGCTGCATTGTGAACCTATATTGTAGTCAAAAATAGCAAGTAATTTTGCCTATTGTATTCTGCCTCTCTCCCCAGTTTTGAAAACTGTCCAAAGTAGGCTTTTCTCTAGTTATGTGATAACACTTCAGTAGGGTATCAACTCCTTATCAGAATTTGAAACAGCCTGTAATTCTTAATAAAAAACATAAGCATACACAAAATAAACATTTTGGTATATAATATGGAGCATAAAAAAGCATGAAACTTAATAGAATTAAATACACTGAAGACATAAATGGTAATTATTGCCAAGACTTTTTTTTTTTCAAAATAAAAATTTGCTTTTTTACATTAAAAAAAGGCAAACTTAGATGTCCATGGATATATTCTCTTGCATAATAAAATTGTAGCCTGAGATTTAGAAGCTGAGTGATTTCTTAGGGGAAATGTGGTCACTAAATCTTACCAGATCATCCCCTTCTCCCTTTCTCAAAAAACAAATAAGTAAAGAAATAATACAAGGATGATTTTGGATTTGGAAGATCTGCGTAATACTGCCTTTGTGGCACTGAGCAAGTGACTTTTGTTCCTCATTTTTCTTATCTGTAAGATGGTCTAGGTGTCCTGTAAGACCCCGTCTAACTCCAAATTTATGCTCTTTTGAGAATCCATCAGACTTTTACTATTACCAAGTCTTAACATTCAAGAACAATTCCCCATTCCTTGAGTACTCACTTTGTTGCTCGTTTTGCACTTATCACAACTGATGGTATGGATGTTTTTCTCTGCCTTGTTCCAACTAAGGTGGAACTTATAGAAAATATATTTTCTATAAAAAGGCCTGATTCCTGAGAATCCCTTTCTTCTGTGGTCTGGTGCTACTCCAGTTTTCATATCTTATAAAGATATATCCTATTTCCATTTCAGTGAAAACCTAATAGTCCAGAGGTTATTATACAGTTTCTCCCAAAGAACTTTTGTTTGCATCATCTTGGGAGAAGACTCAGGAGTGAGAGCCATGCTCTGTCAGTGATGAACTATATAACTTTAGGTCAATCTTCTCACCCTCACCCTTTCCTCATTTGCAAAATGAAGGGATGAATTGGAAAGGGTATGGCATCAAATGTAAGATCAAGCTCAAAATGCGTATTTGATCTGTGTATTTTGTTTTAACTTTTATTTCAGACAAATGCTAGTGGGCTCCTTTTGGATTTTGAAAATCACGTCATATTTTGCTTCCATTGGATTGGTCTCCTGAATTTTAAGCACCATGCAGCGGAGGGCAAGAGGACTTCATCAAGGCCTGCTTTTCCTTTTTTTTCAAATCATGCAGGTTGGGATCACCAATGTCCCTCCTGTCACTCTGGCATGTATAGTCCTCAACATCTGGCTTTTCCTCAACCCTGTGAAGCCCATCTACTGGCTTTGCCTAAGTGTGGAATCGTGTTATGAGAAAAAAGACTGGCAGCGTCTGCTACTTTCCCCTTTCCACCATGCTGATGACTGGCATTTATATTTCAACATGGTGTCCATGCTGTGGAAAGGACTAACACTGGAAAGAAGACTGGGTAGTTTTTGGTTTGCCTACATCATAGCAGTTTTCTCCTTGCTCACGGGTGTAGTATACCTGGCATTGGAATATACTGTTGCAGAACTTCTGGACCAGCGTGAGTTCAAGGTGTACTGCGCCATTGGCTTTTCAGGTAAGGCAGGGTAACTTTTGGAACATTTATGAAGGCTCTCAGGGAGGGGCAATGGATTATATCCTTTCACTAGGCGTATGTTCTCCATTTCATTACTATCTAGGAAGGACATTGGGAAGGTAGAGGGAGCATTCCAAAAATGGTAGAAGTCCTCAAGTCTCTCCCATATGAGAACTGCTTGAGGGACTTGGGTATGGTTCATCTAAAAACATAGTTGGGTTCAAATATTTAACAGGCTGACATGGAGAAGAGAGAATTCAATTTGGGGTTTAATTTTTTTTCTGAAGCAATTGGAGTTAAGTGACTTGCCCAGGGTCATATAGCTAGAAAGTATTAAGTATTTGAGGTCAGATTTGACCTCATATCCTCCTGACTTCAGGACTGGTGCTCTGTCCACTGGGCTTCAAATATTCAAAGAGCTGACATGCAGAAGAGAGAATTCAATTTGGTCTGCTTATTCCCATAGGGCAGAACCAGAACCATGAACAGAAGGTTCAAAGAGGCAAATTTGATTTCAGGAAAAATATCTCAAGAATTAAAGGTGTCCAAAAGTATAATGGACTGCCTGGAAAGAGAATGAATGAATGAAGGAAGGAAGGAAGGAAGAAAAATTTTAGTACATTTTTTTCTTTCCTACCCTCAATCCCCCATACTTAGGAGGAACTCAAGCAGAAGCTAGATTGTCACATCTTGGGTATTTTGCAATGGAGAACATTAGAGAGAGAGAGAGAGAGAGAGAGAGAGAGAGAGAGAGAGAGAGATGAGGGTAGACGGCTGAAAAAAGATGGTCTTTGAGATGCTTTCTCACTTTGACATTTCTCTGATTCAGGGATACAGATCCTGGGAAGGGAAAGAACCATAGAACGGTAGACAAGCTTCATTTGGGTCACATACCCATTTCTGTGTGAGACTCTTGACCAGTTTACTTAACCCAAGTTTTTTCATCTATATAATAAGGTTGAACTAGATGGTCTTTAAGGTTTCTATCCGAGTTAACCTATGATTCAAGGCAGAAAGAACATTGTCAGCAATCATGAATCTAAGAAAAACATAGTTGTTTATCTTCCATTCTTTCCCCTGTGACCCCCACTGTTACATAGATTTTAGGCCACAGAAAGCGGTTTGGGGCTGTGATAGGCTAGAATCCTAGAAGGTTGCTTTGGTTATCATCAAATAACACTAGAATGTAGGAGAGCTAATTTACATCAATGGCATTCATGGAAAATTTGATTCTAGGAATCATTAAATATTGGTGTTGAATTGCTTGTGATAAGGATTTTTTCTAAGCTGTTAACTCAGTATCCCTTTGACCAAGTCCTACTTCTTAATTTCTCCCTTTTTAAAAAATATAGATTTTATTGTTCTGAAGTTGTTGGCATGATTTAAATGGCGTATTTTAAGACTGAGGGTACAGTTTGAAGGAGGATCAAAATGCTTCTTTAAAATGTTGAGAATCAATTTGTCTTTCCCTTATTCTATTTTACCTTAAACATATCTCCCTTCTCCCAGTCCTTATACCATAGTACTTTCCGATGATATAATAACCGATAATGAGAATAACAATGATTGTCATTTATATAGTACTTTAAGGCTTGCAAAGAGGTTTTTATATAATATCTGGTTTGGTCTTCATATATACTATTATTGACCTTTTAAAGATGAAGAAACTGAAATTATCAACATTAAATGGCTTGCTCAGAGTCACATGGATAGTAAGAGTCTGAGGGAGGATTTAAACTTAGTCCTACTTGACTGCAAAGCCCAGTGTTGTTTCTCCTGTGCCATCTAATTGTTTCCCACTTTCCTTGAAGTCAGGAAGATAGCACATTAATTTCTGAATTAAATTAGTCAAAGGAATAATTTCATTGAATCATTGTCTTCCTCAAAAAAAAAAAAAACTTGATAAGTTTAGGGGAAATAGAGAATTGTTCATTGTAGTAAGTGGTGGGGTTAATAGAATAGGCTTTCTTTTGCTTTGAATTGATTCTGTTTATATAACTGCTGCTGTCATCTGTGTGTTGTATATATTTCATTTTAAAAAAATAATGTGCTTGTACCTTTCTTTGTCTTTAGGAGTCTTATTTGCCTTGAAGGTTCTTAGCAACAATTATAACCCTGGAGGACACACGAATATTATGGGCATGTACATCCCCAACAAGTATGCCTGTTGGGTAGAACTGGTGATGATTCATGTGCTCTCCCCAAGGTAAGTGTTCATCTTTTTTTGGAAAACCAAAATGGAGGAGCTCCATTTGGGCTATGAAATGCTAGGAGAAGTAGGGTTAAAAGTAGGGTTAATTGCTGGAGAGTGTTAATATGGCTACTTCTAATGATGGATGGTAGTAATAAGAGAATGTTTGAGCTAGAGAGAGCCATCTGCATCCAGAGAGAGCTCTATGGGGACTGAATGTGGATCACAACACAGTATTTTTCCCGTTTCTGTTGTTGTTATTGTTTGTTTTCTTGTTTTTTTCTATCTCATTTTTTCTCCTTTTGATCTGATTTTTCTTGTGCAGCATGATGATTGTGAAAATACATTTAGAAGAATTGAACATGTTTAACCTATATTGGATTACTTGGGGGGGGGGAAAGGGAGGGAGACAATTTTGGAACACAAAATTTTGCAGGGGTGAATGTTGAAAACTATCTTTGCATATATTTTGAAAATAAAAAGCTATTCTTGTTATTTTTAAGAATATTTGAGCTGGAAGGGCCCTTAGAAGTCATTCAGTTCAGCTTTACCATTTTACAGATGAAGAAACTGAAACTCCCAGAGAGTTAATGTGTTAGACACAACTAGTAGCAAAACCAGAGCTAGAATCTAGCTAGAATCTAAATCTATTGGCCAAGATACCTTCTTTGTTTTTGTTTGTTTTCTTTTATTGGGTCCTTACTCTTGGGTAAAAGGGGGAATTATTTGAGATAATCCCTTCTTAGCCATCATTACTTTTAACTGCACTATCAGCATATAAAAAGAAAAAAATTGATTATTATCATCTTATGTGGTAGACATTTTTCTGGGAGTAAAAAGACAAAAGTGAAATGGTCCATGCCCTCGAGGTAATGTTTTATTGGGGGAAATAACATGTGTGTAATATTTGTGTGTGTTTATGTATGTATACACCCACTATGTATAATCACCTACACACACATGCACTCTGCTTATATGCATGAATATATGCCTATATACATAACATACATATAAACACACACACGTTTTCAGGGGATGCACTATTGCCATGAAAATAGATTCATTTTTGTTGTGAGCACTCTGCAGCATTGTGTGGGAGAGAGATGACTATGATATGAAGGAGGAAAAATTGAAGAATAAAGAAGAAATGCTGGGAAAGGGGATCATAAGATCACAGAGATAGAGCAAGGGTTCTCAAACTAGGGCCTGTGGGCCAGATTCGGCCTGCCGGGTTATGGCAAATGAGCTGAGGGGCAGAGACAGAGTGTGAGGTTTTGTTTTTACTGTAGTCCGCCCCTCCCAGTCTGAGGGACAGTGAACTGGCCCCTATTTAACAAGTTTGAGGGCCACTGAATAGAGCAAGAAGGGGATCCTGGAAGCCAGCTAGTCAAACCGGACTTACATAGCACAGCAAAATCACACAGACTGAGGCAGGATTTGAACCCAGAGTCATCTGACTTCAACTCCAGTTCTCTTTCCTCTGTAATCTTGGCGCCTGTCAACACTTCTTCTTGTTTGGGAGGACCTTTCCCGTTTAATAAGAGTGTGTTTACCTTTATTTGAGGATATCCTTTCTCCGTAGATTTCCAGCCTTCATTCTCCCTTTGGTGCTGATTCCTGATCTTGGACAGCCATCATTTGAAATGTATTGTTCTCTAGTGGCAGTTTAGCTAAGAGAGCATAACAGAATCATCAAAGTTTTCCCTTTTAAAAAAGTCCAGTAATGTCTGACCTTTTATCATTTGAATAGTTCTTTCTCACCTTGTCACACCAAAGGGCCTCTGATGGGTTTGATCTAGCTGGGATGGAAAGCAGGGGCTTTCTCTAGAGACACTTAGGGATGACAGTCTCCAGTTAATATTCATATGCAAATTAGTTTTCTTGGCACTTGAACTTTGAGATCATGTCATGAATCCATTGAACAGCAAGGTCCTTTAGCATTCTTATGCGACTATTTCTGAGGAATTCTGCCCTACTTCTTTCTAATGATTAAAAAGGCATAGCCTTGTTTTAAGTGGTATTCCCACTGTATGGGGACAGACTTGACATGCTGAGCAGGGAAATGATGTCAAATTTCTCTTCAGGTTTGCAAGAACGGTGCTTTAGACTTTCAAGAATAGGGCCTTTGAAAGATAACTTTGTCTATCCAGACATCTGCATATGTATGTGTACAGATGAGGTCTCAGAAAAACAATGGACAAGGGCAGGGGGTTGGGAGTAGCTGACAACAGTCGAGTGGGAATATGAGAGTGAAAACTTTTTCAGCTTTGTTTTATGATTTTCTGATAACCACTCAGTATTTTCATTAGACATATTCTGTATTTCTTTAGGATGAGAGCCTCTGCCTTTGTCAAGAGAAATGATAGTTTGCTCTTTGGAAGAAAAGGATAGCTTTCCGAAATAAATATGTTAGTGGAATGCTAGCTTGAAGAAAACAGGCGTGGGGCGGAGTGTTTTCTGTGCTGCTGGCTTTACCAAACACACTGACTGCCACTTCAAATGGTCAACCATTAACCCTGCCATTAGACAGGTTATCTTGAAGCATATGTCCTATCATTAACGTGTGTTCTGCCCTCTGAAGTCATATCACCTAGAAATACTGTCTTGTATTTAAATAAGGCTTTTTATGCTGAACAGAATGCTTTCACTGAACGATATTATATCGGAAGAAGATTCACCAGCTTTATATATGGAGGAAAAACTTTTTATTTCCCTAAGTATTTGTGAGATAAAGTACCTACTATGTGCCAAGCACCGGGGATACAAAAACAAAGCCAAGCCCTGATCCTAAAAGTTGGACATTCTATTGGGAAGAACTAGGGAAGTCCAATATGATGTATGTGGGGCAGGGGTTCTCAAGCTGGAATCCATGAATTTGTATTGTTTTTTAAAGGTATTTCAAAACAATCCTGTTTCATTATAATTCTATGGGTTTTATTTCATGTTTTTAAAAACATCATTTTGAGAAGGATTGTATAGGCTGCTAAAGGGTCCCTAGTGAAAAAAGATTAAGAACGATGACATGATGGTATACTTAGAGAACCCCAAAGACTCTGCTAAAAAGCTATTAGAAATAATTCAGAATTTTAGCAAAGTCGCAGGATACAAAATAAATCCACATAAATCCTCGGCATTTTTATACATTACCAACACAGTCCAACAGCAAGAGATACAAAGAGAAATTCTATTCAAAATAACAGTAGATAGTATAAAATATTTGGGAACATATCTACCAAAGGAGAGTCAGGAATTATATGAGCAAAATTACAAAACACTTGCCACAAAAATAAAGTCAGATTTAAATAACTGGAAAGACATTCAGTGCTCTGGGATAGGCCAAGGGAATATAATTAAGATGACAATAGTCCCTAAACTAATCTATTTATTTAGTGCTATACCAATCAGACTCCTAAGAAACTATTTTAATGACCTAGAAAAAATAACAACAGAATTCATATGGAATAACAAAAGGTCGAGAATTTCAAGGGAAGTAATGAAAAAAAAAATTAAGTGAAGGTGGTCTAGCTGTACCTGATCTAGAACTGTATTATAAAGCAACAGTCACCAAAACCATTTGGTATTGACTAAGAAATAGACTAGTTGATCAGTGGCATAGGTTAGGTTCACAGGGCAAGATAGTGAATAAATATAGCAATCTAGTGTTTGACAAACCCAAAGATCCCAAATTTTGGGATAAGAATTCCTTATTTGACAAAAACTGCTGGGAAAATTAGTATGGAAATTAGTATGGCAGAAACTAGGCATGGACCCACACTTAACACCACATACTAAGATAAGATCAAAATGGGTCCAAGATTTAGGCAAAAAGAACGAAATCATAAATAAATTAGAGGAACATAGCATAGTTTACCTCTCAGACCTGTGGAGGAGGAAGGAATTTGTGTCCAGAGGAGAACTAGAGACCATTATTGATCACAAAATATAAAATTTTGATTACATCAAATTAAAAAGTTTTTCCACAAACAAAACTAATGCAAACAAGAGTAGAAGGGAAGTAACAAATTGGGAAAACATTTTTACAGTTAAAGGTTCTGATAAAGGCCTCATCTCCAAAATATACAGAAAATTGACTTTAATTTATAAGAAATCAAGCCATTCTCCAATTGATAATTGGTCAAAGGATATGAACAGACAATTTTCAGATGATGAAATTAAAACTATTTCCGCTCATATGAAAGAGTGTTCCAAATCACTATTGATCAGAGAAATGCAAATTAAGACAACTCTGAGATACCACTACACACCTGTCAGATTGGCTAAGATGACAGGAACAAATAACGATGAATGTTGGAGGGGCTGTGGGAAAACTGGGACATTGATACACTGTTGGTGGAGTTGTGGAAGAATCCAACCATTCTGGAGAGCAATCTGGAATTATGCCCCAAAAGTTATCAAACTGTGCATACCCTTTGACCTAGCAGTGCTACTACTGGGCTTATATCCCAAAGAAATACTAAAGAAGGGAAAGGGACCTGTATGTGCCAAAATGTTTGTGGCAGCTCTTATTGTTGTAGCTAGAAACTGGAAGATGAATGGATGTCCATCAGTTGGAGAATGGTTAGGTAAATTATGGTATATGAATGTTATGGAATATTATTGTTCTGTAAGAAATGACCAACAGGAGGAATACAGAGAGGCTTGGAGAGACTTACATCAATTGATGCTGAGTGAAATGAGCAGAACCAGAAGATCATTATACACTTCAACAATGATACTGTATGAGGATGTATTCTGATAGAAGTGGAAATCTTCAACATAGAGAGAGCTAATCCAATTCCAATTGATCAATGATGGACAGAATCAGCTACATCCAGAGAAGGAACACTGGGAAATGAGTGTAAACTGTTAGCATTTTTTTCTCAAATTATTTTTTACCTTCTGAATCCAATTCTTCCTTTGCAACAACAACAACAAAATTCAGTTCTGTGCATATATATTGTACCTAGGATATACTATAAGATATTTAACATGTATGAGAATGTCTGCCATCTTGGGGAGGGGGTGGAGGGAAGGAGGAGAAAAATTTGGAACAGAAGGGGGTACAAGGGATAATTTTGTAAAAAATTACCTATGCATATGTACTGTCAAAAAATGTTATAATTATAAAATTAATACAAAAGAAGAAGAAGAAATAGACAGAAAAAAAATTAAGAACCCTGATATAATGGAAAGAACACAGACTCTGGAATGGGAAAACCTTGGGCAAGTGCCTCAGTTTTCTCATCCCCAGATTGAGGGTTTTATAACTCTAAGGTTGATTTTTGTTTGTTTGTTTGTTTTAAACTCTAAATCCTGTAGCTCCTGAGGAGGAAAAGGATTGCTAAAGAGCTGAGCTTGGTGGGGTCAGGGGTGCTGAGTGGCAGCTTCTGGACAACATCATTCTCCCTCCCTCTCTCCCACCCTTCTGAAGATGCCCAGGAATTAGAAGGCAGGAATGTCATAGAAGCTGCCATTTCACAATTGACCGGATTCGTTACCTGGTTGGCAATACCTGAATTAACTTATTTGATCCTCAGAACTGTCCTAATATGCATGTTGTGTAGGTATTTCTACCCCTATTCTGGACTAGACTTAACTCAGACCAAGTCCAGTGATTTAGACCATGGCTCCTTAAAGTTTTTCCACTTAACAATGCCCAAAACATTTTTACATGATCCCTGGATACATAGGTATATAAATTAGGTTTACAAATCAAACATTTACTGATAATATAAATCAGAAATCACAACCCTTGCATTCGTGGAGTTGCAAACTACAGTTTAAGAAGCTGAGATTTAGACCATTAGGTGGAACTGGATCAAAATGAGGCACTCACAGACTAATATTTAGAGGCAGCCTTCCTCATCTCCATATGGAATTGCATCTGATTAGGAGGCATCTGCTGACTCATTCCCTTGCCATTATTACATACACCTAGTCTGGGGTACATGGACTACCAACGGACTAGACTTCTCATGTCCTAAACAGCCCAGAGCCTTCTAAACAGGGGCCCAAATGAACCCTACTCCTCTTGAAACAAATCCAGGCTCAGGTGTGGTTTCCCTACCTGTCAGGGGAGAACTAGCCCATCCCATGTGTGAAGGACCCTAGTCAGTGTGGCTCCTACCACAAGCCCTGTCTGGCAGATGAGGAAGCTCATACTCAGAGAGGTTGTGGCTTTCTCAAAATAATAACACAGCTAACTTGTTGATAGAACTCAGACTTCCTGACTCCTAGCCCAGTACCCCTACCGCAATATCACATACCAGCATCCTATAAACCCTCAGTGTTCGCAGAAAAAATAACACTTATACAGCTTATTCACAAACATGCCTCTCTTTGAAAGACCTCACCATTTCTAAGTCTTCCCTCTGGACTCCATGAAAGACCTCAACATTTCTAAGTCTTCCCTCTGGACTCCATGAAAGACCTCAACATTTCTAAGTCTTCCCTCTGGACTCCATGAAAGACCCCAACATTTCCAAGTCTTCCATTTGAACATCAACGAAAGACCTCACCATTTCTAAGTCTTCCCTCTGGACTCCATGAAAGACCCCAACATTTATGTCTTCCATTTGAACATCATGAAAGACCTCAACATTTATAAATCTTCCATTTGGACTCCATATTGTATTTTCTTCATGATTGTGATGAACATCTTTGCTGACCATGTACCTCTCTTATTTATGCCCCTAATGATAATTAGAGAATTGTTGAGCAAAATCCCCTTTCGCATATCACTTGATACTTTTCCTGGGAACAGACCAGTGAGTTGGGAAGTTGGCCAGTACAGATGAGAAAGCTGTAGCTCAGCTCAGTCTGTATAGGTGGTTTGTCTATGGCCATATCTACATAAGGGTAAAGATTGGAATCCTGGACTTGGTGTTCTTTCGAACATATTATTGCCACTTTCCATATTACTGTGATTGATCACTTCTGAGACTGTAGACCACTTGATGGCATTGTAACTGGGATGTTGCTGATTTGTAAACGAGCAGCTGAACTTTGGTCTTCCTCAAAAAAGTACTTAATGAATGAATGGAATAGCTTTTTAAAACTGCATTGCCTCTATCATTATAAAACCTGCTGGGGCTTACAGTTAGATTCCCCTGTTAAAAATAACTATGAATCCCTTATTCTCATAATTTTCCTGTGTGCCCATAAGAATGTTCTTTACTGTTTTTTAAAAAAAAGAAAAATGAAACCAATGACATAGCTCTTTGCACCTTGAGATCTTAAAGAATTCTAGGGTAAGAGCACACACCTTGTTTCCAGAACTGCAAAATATTTATTTATACCTGAATCAGGGCCTTCCAAAGGGCTCTAACAAAAGGAGAAAATGGAGTGAAAATGATGCTGGAAAGAATGTAGCCCAAATCTCATCTACCCAAGAGCCAGGTCCTCCTAGTGTTTAGGGTGTTGGGGACTCAGTAGAGCAGGAAATCAGGCAGACCCAGTTGCCCACCATCATTATTCATTTGTGATCTTGGCAATTAACATTCTAACCAAATACTTTGTCACTTCTCTTGAGCTTGCCAATGACCAGGATTGCTCTGTTCTTGAACAGAAATCTGTGGTCAATAACAGAGACAGAATTCTCTCCAGCTAACGTTCTTAACTAGCCATTCTTTAATAACCAGACATATAATTTCTCAATTCAGGTCTTCCTTCAATCATTCTAAATCCCAAACCCTTCATCACCTTCAATAAATGTTTGATCAGCTGCAGTGACTGGCCTCCCTCCCCCACAAAAATAATTTTTAAAAAATTAAAAGTCAGGGGTGTCTAGATGACACAGTGGATTGATCAGCAGTCAGGAGGTAACTAACTGAATTCAGGAGGACCCGAGTTCAAATCTGGTCTCTGACACTTAACACTTCCTACCTGTGTGACTGTGGGCAAATCACTTAACCCCAATTGCCTCAGCAAAAACATTTTAAAAATAAAAAATCGTGGCCTGATTGCCAACTTTTCTGGTAATGGGGAGAGTTTCAAGGCCCTTTGCAAAATGGAAGGACTTTGGGAACTTGAATTCCTCTGGCATAGCTTTGGAGAATCCAAGGCAAGTCATTTCCACACTAATATGAAGCCCTCTAAATAAGATTTCCATATGGGTTCAGGAAGATGGGATCTTCTTGTACAAAGGGGAAAATTAGGAGTGAAGCTTTAATGCTCTTTTTCTCATTAAAAGGTCAATCAAGAGTCATTTTCTGGTCATAAAGAAAGCTGCAGTATATTTACTTATCAGTTGGCCACGCGTTTATCCAGCATCTGCTAAACTCTAAGCACAGTGCTAGGTGTTAGGCATATAAATATGAAAGTGAAACCATCCCGCCCTCAAGAGGCTTACATTCTAAGTACAAAAATCAGAATATCCTTGCCTTCAAGGAGTTTACCTTCTAATTTACAAACAGGAAGTAGCCTAAAGGAACGATAGATCACTGGGATTTTGTGCTGGGACCAGGTGGTAATCTGGTGAGGAGTAACAGGTGAATGTTGTTACACTAGTTCTCCTGGAATGTAAAGACACCTAGAGGAGGAAGGCTTCCAAGTATATTGGGTAAACCATTTATTGAGGACCAGTGGAAGAATGTGGATGGGAAACCACACTAGTTGAAGGCAAGCTCAATCTCTTTTATAGATGAAAAAACTAATGACCAAAGAAGGAAGTGAGTTACCCAGATTTCAGGTGTGAGAGGTGGGGCTCAAATCCAGTTTTGCTAACTAGCACCAGATCCAGTGAACTTTCTATTGTGACATAGAAGCGGTTTCCTCCCTTCCCTTTTTCCTCTTTCCCTCTTCCCTCTCTTCTTTCCTGTCTCTTTATATCCACAGTGGCAAGAGGGACCCTTCTCATTGCAGAATAGCACCTTCTCAGTGACTTACAGACTTAGTAAGTTGCCTAAAGTACTGAGAGTTCTCAGTGCTTCCAGTCATTGGCAGAATCTCACGGCTGGTATATGTTCCAGGCGGCTCTGGAGTAGGCTCCATGTTGCCTTCGCTATGCCAGAGCAGGCACCTAATAACCGCTTATTGATTAATTGCTGCATGCACTAGTGGTAGGAATATCCACGTTGATGAAAATACAGAACCAATGAAGTCTACCTACTAAAGAAGAGACTTTGTACATAAGGCACCAAGAGGTTAGGTGCATGGGTGAATGTGCTTTAATGATGCTTTAAATCATTACTGGATGAACATTTGTGTGATCATTAACTTCTACCCTTACATTCACATGCTTTCAGAAGACGTGTTCAATTAGCTACCTAGCATGATTTCTAAATAAGTTTTAATTTAGTAACAGGAGGACATATTGCCTCATGTAATTGGACAGACCTGCTGGTAGCTCTATTTGGAAATACATATGTCATTCATAAAGGTTGAATTAAGCCCTTTTGGCTTAAGAAATTTAACTACTGGGTATATTGACCAAAAGAAAAAAAAAAAAAAGAGAGAGAACTCTCATCGTATGTAAACTAGACAATCCCCTACTTAAGGTGTTTTACCTAATGACTTGCCTTCCAATAAAAGAGGGAAAGAGGGAAGCAGCTGGGGTTTTTTCCAATGGACCACAAAGCTGACTTGAAATCAGGATTTGGTACTCAGGCTTCAACTAATTGGCTGTCATGCTGTGATGTAATTGTGGGTGTGTAGATGATAACACCTACCTAATCTCTGCTTTAACTAAGAGCATTGTTAATGATCAATAATAGGGTTGTGGTGACAGGTGTGGATGTGTCAGATAATGATGACTATAGGTTATTTTAAGGAGATTAAATTGATGGAAGAAAAATCATTTGTTTTTGCTTAGAAATGATGCCAGTAAGCATGGCTAATTAAAACATAGAGCCAGTGTGTTTTGTGAAAAATGTGATTGTTTTAAAATCATAAAACCAAGTGCTAAATGTAGCAATTATTTTGACTTGCCTTTTTTTTCCCCTTCTTACTAATATTTTTTCATTAAAAAACGATAATGAAGCTGGTGAAGTTCAGTTATTTCCCTTTGGAGTATTTAGGACTTTGCACTTTGACCTCCTTGGAAGTATCTCTGGGAGGAACTGTTGTAGACACGTGTTATACAATTAAATATTCTCTTTCTCCTAATAAGATAAAAAAATCATATCTCTAGGGATTTTCTTCATATTTGCTGAATCCTTCCCATTTCAGTATAGAAAAGAATATTTTATAATTAGCCCATTTATTTTTGCCTTCTCTTTTGAAGTATTAAGTAATTTTGGCTTAGAAATCATGAGAGTCAGAGCTGTTTTCTATTTTAATTTAGCTTTGATTCAGATTATGTGGAATTAAGACCGTCTGTACTGTGAAGTCTCATCATTAGTTCATCAATTATTTTGTGGTAAGCAGCTGAGAACCAGCTACAGCGTGAATGATACTACTATTAAAAAGTGGTTTCCCATTAGCTCTCGGAGAAAGAAAACAATAAAACTCCAATTTATCTCTTGTTAGATGGCCCTCATATTCCCTTCTGAATTCCAGAGGCTAGAATGTTACTTTCCAAGGCAATCTGTGATTTCAAGGTCAAATAAATAACACTTTGTTTTTCATTTTTTAGAAAAAATGAATCTTTTCTGTTATTATAGAGCTATTGTCATCCTGAAAGATATAAATGGTAGGTTTGACTTTTTGAACAAGCTCATTTTTAACTGTAAATTAACTCTACTTGCCTTAACAGGGAGATATTAGTTCTCACACAAAATTCAATATTCTATTTCCTTCATTATTTGAATTCAGATTCTCCCTGTCCTCTCTTCCCCACAGATTAAAAGTTCATAATGGGTTGGTCTTCAGAATTCTTATGGGAAAGTTCCCAACATTCTGGGAAATAGTTCTACTTGGGGAAAGAACTCACTGAGTGATTAATTATCTTTTAATAATTATTTTTTAATAATCTGAGTAATTAAATCTCTTTAGACATGAGGGTCACATTTCTAACTATTTCTTTGTTGTTAAGTCATTTTAGTCATTTGACTCTTCATAGTTTTCTTGGCAGAGATACTAGAGGGGTTTGTCATTTTCTCCAGCTCATTTTACGAATGAAACAAACAGGGTTAAGTGACTTGCCCAGGATCACACAGCTAGTTAGTGACTTCATACTGGGCACTCAGTCCTGCAACACTGGGATTTTGTGGAGCATTAGTTGGTATATATACTCTACAACTTGCTAACACATAAAGACTGTGTATAGAAGATGCTGTTGACAAACAGTATTTAAAAGACTTGCCAGGGGTGTGTCTGTGTGTCTGTGTTTTTCAGATGAGTGTTATAATTCAGGACTGTGTGCAATGGTGAGAAAAATGACTTTATAAACTAGGAATGCTCTTTTCTATTGAAAATACAACAAAAGGCTCCGGATTGGAAGTGGGGTAGCATCTGTTCCCTCTTTTTAGTTATGATGAAAACCTGTCTGACCTGTGGTCCCCTTAGATTAGTTCAGGGCAATTTAAATATAGAAGGGATGTGTTTTTTCTGTGGCAAACCTGCTCTCTGGCACCAGTCTAACGTAGTGATACTGACTAGTCCTAGGCCATCAGGACTGGCAGCTTAAGATCTTTTATGAGATTCATTGCCCCATTCTCATCCAGCCACCTTATGGGGAGCACTGAATCCAAAGTGAGAAAAATCAAATAGGGGCAAGCATCTTTGCAGGAAGGTGTGCAGGATGGCTATAGAGAATCTTCTGGCATCTCCCAGATGCATAGGTAAGGAGCTCTTTATTGTGTGCTGAGCTCTGTATGAGAGAGATACCTCATCCAGCTCTGGAGGAGCATTCAGACTAACCAGAAGCGAGAAATCCGGAGGATTGAGAGTGACACGGCTGTGGATTGCGTGTAATTGTTCTGCTTTCTTTCACCCCCTCCTATTTGACAGGGCTCTGCACAAGAAAAATGGTGCGTTGATGTGAAAATGCATTTATATGAAATAGCTAAGTGTATATAATACAAATGACACTATCACTCAATCCTGAATCCTTTGCAATCTTCGTTCATCTGCCTCCCACCCCGAAACTGCTCTCTCCAAGGCCTTCACTGAGCTCAGGTGCCAAATCCAATGAATGGCCTTCTCTGGGGCCTTATCCCTCCTGACCTTTTGGTAACATTACATGATGTAATGTAGACCCACCCCCTCCTTCCTAATACTCTCTCTGCCCTTGGCTTTGAGAATACTGTTTTCTTTTGCTTCTTTCCTCTTCTCTTTTTATTTTAAATTTTCTGAAACCAAATTTTAAATAATCGTGTTAAAAATTTTAAAATTAATCCAACCACTTTTATTTTTAATTTTCCTTTTAAAAAAACTGGGCTTGATACATGTCAACAAACAGAAACATCTACCTATGCAAAGATGCTTGAGGACTATATGTGAAACCAGGTTTTTCTAATATAGAATATTTTTCCCTGCCTACTATTTCAAATTTTTCTTGATAATTTCATCACTGCTTTGCTTTTCCATGGCCCCTTCAGAACTTCCCTTCAGTTCTTTTATTTTTTAATGATTGATTGATCTTCTTTTCTTTCCTTTTCTTAGTATGACTGCTCTGCCCATCTTTTCCTCTCCCAACCCCAGCCCCCCAAAGCTCTTTTATTTATAGTCATACAACAAATGCTCCTTTGTCTGAAAATGTTTGTCTCATTTTTACAGTTTTAGTCCATCACCACTTTACCAAGAGGTAGAAAACATGATTCATTATCATTCTCCTGGAATTGTGATTGACTGACCTTTTCTTGATATCTTTTTCCATGCCAAAGTGAGTGTGCCAAAGCTTTGTCCTCATAATTCTTTTTTTTTTTTTTTATTTCTTTACCTTCTTTCCTTTGGTGATGAGTCCAACTCCCATGCTTTTAGTTATTCCTGCCAGCTCGCCAAACTCAGCATGTTCAAAACTGAATTTATCCTTCTTTCGACACCCCTCTTTTCATCTTATTCATTTCACATATGGTTCCATGTCCTTTGTCATCCAGGCTTGAAACCTTTTAGTTATCTTTAATTCTTCCCATCCCTTGTTATTCCAGTCCAATCAGTTGTTAAGTTCTGTAGAATCTACCTACATATATATATATATATATAAAAAACATCACAATGATTTTTGAATATCCTCTCCATTACCATCACTGGAACGTTGGTCAACCCAGTGAGACTTCTTTATAACTAAAATATGGAAACCAAAATATCCCTGAAGCCATTTCTGAAAATTTGTACAGTATTCCATGTCTCTAATCTCCTACTGTTCCAAAACAAAAGAGGGAGGAAATTTTCCCTATCTGTTCTCTGGAGCCAAAATTGGTCATTGCAATTATACAACATTTGGCTTTATTGTAATACTGGTTTTTTGTGTGTCTGACAAGTCATTCTGATCACTTTATCTGGCTTCAGTGATCACAAGTCTTCCCATATTTCTCTGAATTCCTCAACTCATCATTTTTATGGTATAATGTTAGATTTTATATATATGGAATATTATATGATATAATAAGGGGTTATAATATAAAATTGGATTTTATATATACATTTATATATATATATATATATTTATATTTATATACACACTTATACATACACATCCCTGTTTGTATAGCTATCTCTAATTGATTGGCACCAATTTTGTTTCTAATTTTTGCTACCAGACAAGATACTGCTATGAATATTTTGCTATACATCGGATCTTTTTTTTCTGACTTTGACCTTCTGGGGTATATGCCCATTCATAGATTTTCTTGGTCAAAACAGTTTAGCTACTTTTCTCACACAATCCTATTTAATGGTTTTTTTTTAAATGATTGGTCTAATTTATGGCTTTACTTAAAATATTTTAAGGTGTCTGTATTCCCTAATTTATCCAATATCAACTATTTCTGCCATTTATAATCTTAGTCCATTTGTCAGATGCAGGATAAAACCATCAAATTGATCTGCATTTCTCTTATTATTAATGGCTTGGAGCAGTCATCCATATGGTTGTTTGTAGTTAGCAATTCTTCCATTGAAAAGTTGTTTTTGTCTTTGAACTTATATACGAAGGAATGTATTGGCTCTAGCCTGAGCTATTATAATAATGTTCAAACTAGTCTTTCTCAGGTTTTTTTCTTCTCTTTCATCCATGTTTAATTGCCAAAATAATATTAACACAAACATTTAGGAAGACTATCTGTTTGGAAATCTTCAGTAGTTCCCATCATTTCTAGGATAACACACGAGCTACTCAGCTTGGCATTAAAAGCCCTTCTGTAATCTGGCTTGAATTTCTTTCCATCTTTGTTTTTTTCTATTCTGTCTCACGTGTTCTTTGTTCTATTCAAATAGTGAAACTTGCTCGGTCTTTTACTTGATGCTCCTGCCACCATCCATGAGCGCCACTTGGCCCCTGTCCTCTTTATTTCTCCTTTCAGAATCTTTCTCATTCAAAGCCAGCTCAGGTACCCTCTCTTCTCATTAGGATCTCAGAGACCATCTGAAAGCTAACCCACACTTAGACAACAATCTCGTTTCTGTCCTACCTGGAAAATCGTCTTTCAACTGAAGGGTCTTCAGTGAGAGGGAAATCCCTCCCTCTGGAAGTAGATCATTCCTCATTTGTACAGCTATGATTGGAAGCTGTTTCTTATTATTGTTTTAAATTTTATATTTATCTGTTACCTATTATTCTTATTCCTCTAAATTTGCCTCTTTGTAATTTCCACCCTTTGCTCTAGGGCTCACGCAGATCACTCTACATACAACTATTGTGTCTCCTTTGCATCATTTCTTTTCCAAGCTAAGTGCCCAGAATTAAGATGAAGATTTCTCTGGGGAGAGCAGTTGATCTATCCAATTCTCTTATAGCACTTTGTCTATCTATCCACATTTCATCTTATAGCACTTTGTCTAGGGTTTCTGCAGTGTTCAGTAGATTATTTAAATATAATTTGGAATTGAATTGAATTTTTTCATCTTTAATATATTTTATTCATTTAGTTAAATATTTCTAATTACATAAAAACCAGTAAATTTGATCATTAAGAGAAAAAAACAAGTATAAAAAAAGTTATTCAGGAATTGTATGTTTAAGAAGAAAACAGGGGAGAATTTACATACCAAGGCCTAGTTAGGGATGATGGATAAGCAGGCTCAGTGCCCTCCCCTGATACTGTATGGATGTTGCACACACACACACACACACACACACACACACACACACACACACACACATCGAGGAAGACCTTCTGTGGGTCAGTTAGCCCTCCTGGGGTGAGTTTATGGGAGGACATGGATAAACAGGTGCAACGGGGGGGGGGAGGGGGGGGGGGCAGGCAGGAATGGTTTGTGGGATCACGTCATCGTGGGGATCACAGATCCCTTGAAGGGTTTAGATATTAGGTGACTTGCTTATCACTGGACTATGCCCAGTATAAAACAATCTGTCTTCTGTGGAGGATTATATAAACATCCTTGGACTTTTCTCAGCATTTCCTGATGGCAATGCAGCATTAAACAATAACACTAGTCATATTCAGGGATTACCCAAATCATCAATTAGGGAACCACAGAGTTTACAAGATCAAGTGTAGTTTCCTTCTTGGCAACGCTCGGTTCACACGCTCGGGCCCTAAGTCCCAAGGAAACCAGATCCTTTCCGTAGATATGGGAAATGGTTACAGTCACATCCACACAGATTACAGCATCGTTGTCGGACCGGGAAAGCATGGGAACACCTGTTTTGGCATATTAACTTTAAAGCCTCCTGCCTCGCTGCAGCAGCTTTATAGATCTGCCCAGAGAAACTATAAAAGTCCATTTAAAATTCACAAAGTTCCACTGGCCGTCTCTCTGTGCAGCCCGCATCATTGCTGCGGCGTGTCACGTTGAATTATAGACTGTTTCATGGACTTGGCGTCAATTAGACATTGATTGCTTTGAGAAGACACCAGGGCTGCTGAGTCCCCCATGATCACCGGAGTCCCCACGGGGGATAGGCAAACCCCATAGCATTCTTAATGCCCCTTTCAGCTTTTTACTTTTTTTTTTCATGATTGCTCAAAGTTCATTTTTGATCTATATGGTTTCTAGTCAATGAAATAAGGAAGTGGAAAAGGAGAAAAGGAAAGGAAAAAAATCCAAAAATTAAAAAAAAATGCAAAGTAGTTTGGTTTTTGTTTTTTTCTTTTTTTGAGGGGGAATAACCGAATGACCCCTTTCAGATATCAATCAATCAATCAGCATTTATTAAACTCTGGACTAGAAACTCTTATAAGAGCTGGGGACACAAATAGAGAAGCAAAACAGTCCCTGCCTTTCAAGTCTATTCTTCCTCCCCTGATTTTCCATCAAGAAACTGAGCGCTGGAAAAGGGAAGGCTCTTTCCTCCTGGTTCTAAATCTGTGATTCTTATAATCTCTCTGGCATTGTTCGGACATATATAAACTTTTATTTGATTCTGAATATTCAAGATACCAGCACAGATAGGTACTGCCATAACCAAGGAAGTCAGAGAAGACCCGAATTCAAATGCAGCTTCTGTGATCCTAAGCAAGTTTGCCTCAGTTTCCTGAGATGTTAAAATGAGATTATTAACAGCACCTACCTCCCAGAGTTGTCATGAGTCTCAAATAAGATAATATTTGTAAAGCGTTTAGCACCGCGCCTGGTACGAGGTAGGTGCTATATAAATGCTTATTTTCTTCCCTATTGTAATGTTGCTCCTTTAAACAGAATCCAGTTTTTGATGACTTTTTATACAATTTTGTTTTTAGTAATAAGTTATTTGGGGCAAAAAGGTGGGCTCTTTGTGATTGTGAATCACTAACTGGTCATAGAAGGCAAGTAAGTATTAATTAATGTATTGCTGTGTCGTCTGTTATGTGCATTTATATTTATAGTGGTTTTTTACATTTACATTCATAGCATTGATTGCTGAATCATAGTCTTTGAAGGCAATATAGGAAGTCATTGCAAAGGGGAGAAAATGGACAAAAATAGTTCAGAGATTCAGGTTTGGGTTAGTTATATTAAATGCATTTGATATCTTTCAGAGTCCCCGTAGAATACATGCTTAGTGCTGACAGATGTATTTGGAATCTGCCTTTTATATGGTATTTAAACCATTTTTCTCCATTTGATTTTTAAAAATCTTTTTGTAATTCTTAACTTTAAAAACACCTACTAAATCAATTATTTCCATAATAAGAAAAAAAAAAAGATTGTTCATGAAACTTTGAGTCTATCCTCTATGGATTTGTTTTTTCTTTTTAAAATATGAAATAAGTCCTTGTTTGTGATTCTTCCTGACATTTTTTCTTTGTTAAAAAAAAGTTTCAGTGATACTTCTTTTCTTTTTTCAGTTTTTTATCCACATATCATCGCTTCTTCCCTTCTTCCCACCTTCTCCAAACTGGATAAAAACAAAAACAAAACACATAAAACTCTTATTTAAAATACACACACATATACATACACACATGTAACGTGCTGTCGTCTCCAGAAGCTGCCGATCGCTCTCTGGGAAGAGATCTGCTGTGTCAACTCAAATCTCTCGGACAGATTCTTCTTCCTGTAGAGAACCGTTGTCTCCAGACAGTTCCCGTTAACTCTGGTCCAGAGAAGTGACTTCCCTCTTTTATCCTCTCAGAGAATGGGCATGGGATAATGCAAGGGCTTCTGGGAAAAACTACCTCACCCAATGAACTTGCTCCTCCCAAGCACGCAAGCTCTTCCCCAGGAATTCACAAGTCAAACTCCCAGTCATGGCCCGAACTAGAGAATTGTCAAGTACCGACTTAGCACTTAGTGAGAACCTAATATCTCATTATCTCATTAGCACTTAGTAAGAACCTAACACACACACACACACACACTTTTATATAAAAGTATAGTTAAAACATAAATATAAATATATAGTAAAACAAAACAGTTTCTACAATAATAGCCATGTCTGGAAATGTGTGTCTTATTTTGTCATTGCTCCATCAGAAAGTAGGTAACGTCCTTCTTCATTGGTCCTTTAGAATTGTGGTTACTTATTGAATTGATCCGAGTTGTTTAAGTCTTTCAAAGTTGTTTATGTTTACAGTTTTTTGGTTGCATAAACCATCCTCATTTCTGCTTATTTCACTCCACATCAATTCACATAAGTCCTGCCAGGTTCCCTAAAACTGTCCTTTGCGTCATTTCTTATGGAACATTTGTCTTCCATTACATTCATAGACCGTAATTGGTTCGGTCATTCTCTAGTAGATGGGCACTCTTTAGTTTCTTGTCTTTAACCACTTCAAAAAGAGAGACTATAAATATTTTTTGGTACATATGGATTCCTCTTTCTTTGATCGCTTTGGGATGCTTTCACTTAAACCATTTTGCTAATGGTTGCTCATTTCATCAGCTCATCATAAAACAATGGATAGGCTGCTGTACATTCTTCTCCATTTGTGTCAATAGGGCTGTGTTACAATCATTCTAGCGCCTTGTGTTGTTGGTGATTTCAAAGATGTGAGTTATAATTAATCTTGACTTTTATTGTTTAATATTATGTATAATGCAGATCTAGTGTAAAAAGGGGACTTAGAAGTCATGCTGCCCACTACCCATTTTATATATGATACTAAGTACTACAAAGATTAAGATTCTGCCTCAAGCCCAAATCTCTGCACTATTTTTCCCATTTCCCCCACTTTTCAACAACTTATTATATATTATTAATATATAAAATGTTATATTTTATTTTAAAGATTCAGTGATGGATACTGAGCGTAATTAAACAAATTTGTGCATGATAAATGGTACAATGAACCTGTTTGCCCACTATGCTTGTCTAATGTCTCCCAGTGCCAAGGTCTTAGCATTGGTTGTCCATAGTTGGGATTTGAGCCCAAATGCAATTTTTTTTGCATTATTACACTGCCTCTCCATAGATGGTGCTAACAAAACTTTATGTCTAAGGTTTTGAGCTTGCAGAATAATTATATAAAATTAGAGGCTGAAAAAGGTAATCTTCCAAATCCAGAGGCCCAGATAGGGTAAAGTGACTTTTCCACAATTAAGCAGCTAGTGGGTATCATAGAGATGATTTGAATCCAGATCTTTGGCGGCTACAAGTTCATTGTACTGGAATAATGGAGATGGTTGGGGGGGGTGTTAATTCTGTGAATAAGCTAGGATTTAAAAGAGGGGGGAAAAAAAGAACTTCTGTCCCCAAATACCTTTGCCATGATGTATTTCCTGACTTTTAGAGATAGAACATTGATTTTCTGCATTTCTTTCTTGTATTCTCTCAGCATAATATAAACATATGACCTGGGAGGGATAATACATTAATTTTTCATCTGGCTTTGTTTGAAGTAGAAAAAGGAAAAGCCCTTTTTAAGATAAACTTTCTGGGGGCCCAAGAATTTCCAGTGATCTCCCTGCTTATGAAAGTTTTTCCCTTGGCTGAATATTTTCACCTCATAACAGTAGCACATGGCCATGTTGTGCCAGACTCAATCCAACTTCTCCTTCATTTCATATTAGCTTTCTAGAAGTGATGAGAAAAATAGTCATTCATGTGGCATCTCAAAATGTTTGTTGTCTGTAGTAATAACAGATGGCCGAATAGTTTTCACATGCCGGGCTGCGTTTCTTATACCGCAGTGCAATATGGAAGCCATCACTGGGCCTTTCAAATGCTCTCAATTCTCCATGTGCAGTGCAGTTGTCCTGGATGAGAATATATCAGGTGAGGATGTTGCTGATTTCTTCTGGATGCTATCCTTGGAACTGCAGTGAGGAGGTTTTTACAGTAACTATTAATGGCATCCCCTTGTTTTAAAGGGAGATTGTTTTTAGATGCCTGATGATCTCATTTATGTCCCTGATAAGTCATTAAATAAGTGATTAAATACTCAGAAGTGTACCACAAGAATGTGAAATCCCTGGTGAATCATAGCAGAAAGGCTGTTTTCCCCCTAAAGAATTTCACTGAATCCTTAACATCTGTTTTGAAATTAAATAGTTGACTTTGTTGTTCATTTTTGATGTCGTTTTATTTACCTATCACTTTCATTTTGGTTGACAGAAGAGAGGATTTAATACCAGGAACTACAAAGAAATGGAAGGGCTACATTCAGTGTGAGTGATTAAGGCTTTCCTCCAGGGTGTTATTTAGAATAATTGCATGTGCTGCAAATTTTTTAACCAAATAAAACATGTTAGATGTGTCTACCAGTATATCTGAAGTCATATAATCTTAAGCCAGTTCAGGTAGTTTTCTTCAGGTCAGGCAATAGCACAGAGGGGCCAAGGTAGCTTGCAAGCCACTTCTTTCACCATTTAACGTAGAAATCTGCAGGGACCCCAAAACCTCTTTGTCTATCTTTTTTTTCTGTTTTTACTAATACCTATGTTTTGGGTCCAGATCCTGCTTTTTACTCACTTTTGAGGCTTAATATAAACTTAAAAGAGTCAACCTCTGTTACATTCCCTACCTTAGGGGATCAGTATATACATTCCCTCCAATGGGAAAAATGACAACTCATCCATACTCTCATATTTTCTAGAACTCTTATTCATGTTTGCCCATGGGATTCCAGTCAGGGCACCTTCCTCCACATCTCCTGGCTTTGCTTGGAAGCACAGAGACTATTCAGTGATTTATCTTTTGTTCTTCCCAGGTGCTGGTCCCTCTTGCTGGTCTTGCATTTCTGATATAGCCTTAATACCCCTTCCTTTATATAATTCTTCCCTAGTCATTTGTTCTAACCTATTCACATACACCAGCCGCTTCCCCATTGTCCTTTGGATGACATGCAATTTGAATCCTTTAAAATTCATGGAGACTATGGCATTCATTCTGTGACTTGTAGCCATACCTCATCACTAGAAGGAAAAATTGATGTTCACAAGCTACATCTTTGTTTCAGGGAGAAAGGAGGTCATTCCAAGCAGTAAGCAATATTCCAAAAGTCCATCCAAATCCAAATATCCAAGCCAGATTCTTTCTTCTATTCTATTCTGGTCCTATTTTGTTTCCCTCCAGAGACTCTCCACTCACCATGCCAGGCTGCCCCATAGGAATAACCTCATCATGATACAAATTCCTATTTCTCGAGGACCCTCAATGTTTTAAAAATGTTTCCCTCAAACCCACAAAGTAGGTAATGCAAAGTCAGCCTCATTTTACCTAGGGGGAAGTCAAGCCAAGGGAGAGCAATCAACCTTTTCAAAATCACAACTCCCAAGGTAGCAACTTTCTATCCACTGGAACTTGATGCCTCCCAAGATTGTGGACCCATTGCCAGTTTCTCCCAGCCCTGTTGTGGTCAGTATTCTCTAAACTGTCAAAATCTTGGTATTTCTTATTTCTTTAGTCCACAACCAGGACCAGCTGTCTTGGAGTTTCTGTTGTGCCCAGGATCCTGAAGCTGCAGCCCTTTTAATCTAACCAAAAAAGCCCTTTCAGCTCGTGCCTGAGCTGGGCTGAATGATTAGCATTCTTCTGCTGATGACTTTGATAGGAATGAGTTATGAAAAGCACAATAAACCAATTCCAGTTAACTGCCTAAGCCTTTTACCTTTCCTCTTCTCTCACTTTGTATAGTAAGGGCTCCATTCTTAATGAGGTCATTTATCCTGCATAGCAATGAGATTGTCTCCTGGTAATACATTCTCCTCTCGGGAGCTGAGCCTCAGAGGGGCAGGGCAGCCTCTTCAAGAATTAGCCTTTTAACTGAGGGGGGACCTTTGTAGCATGTCATAGCTTTCATTCCTATCTCTACTTTCTGATTTTTAAAGGATGTCTCTAATGAAAGAAGGAACACTTTACATAACTGCATGGCTCAACTTTGCTTATATAGCCCTTTAGCAGTAGTGAATATTAATTCATGGAGAGGGGGAAGTGCTGGGAGAACATGCTGGTTTGGGACGGGGGTTTTGGCATTTGATTTTGAGAGTTGCAATCAATTCACAGTTGAGTAAAAGTACAAAAGAGGGATGGGAAGGACTGATGGCTTAACGTTTTCTTACTATATTTGTAAATTTCATTCAACTCATTGCAGATATTTTTCTCATTAATACCTCCTTATCTCAAACTTATTCTTATTAGA
The DNA here is from genome assembly GCF_048593235.1 of Sminthopsis crassicaudata. NCBI lineage: Eukaryota > Metazoa > Chordata > Mammalia > Dasyuromorphia > Dasyuridae > Sminthopsis > Sminthopsis crassicaudata. The sequence goes on along the minus strand of NC_133619.1, from coordinate 54,456,415 downwards.
TGCTCATATTGCTCAAGGCCTACCCAGGCTTCTTGGCTCATAGATAGGTAGAATAATTGCTACACTAAGGGGTATAATTTGAGGTTTAATGAGAAAAACTCTTTATTTTACAATATTCCTGTTGGCCTCTTGCCTAACTCTGGGGACTTAGATTTGTCCTTTGTAAAACTTCAGATTGGGAAAAGGAGAAAAGGGAGATACTGAGTTATTTTTCTGTCTTATTTCAAATTTTTTATTACAGCTTTTTATTTCTTATTTTGAAATTTTAAGACTTTTGACAAAATGGGAGAGATTTTAGAAGCCATTCAGTTCAACTGGTATTTCAGTAGTCCCCTCTCCTATGATATAGACATTGCTGGTAAGTGGAAGAAATTATAGAAGCCATTCAGTTCAAGTGGTCCATGAGTAGGCCTCCCTCCTATGATATAGACATTGTTGGCAAGTGGAAGAGATTTTAGAAGCCATTCGGTTCAAGTAGTACCTGAACAGTCTCTCTCTCTCCTATGATAAAGACATTCCTGGCCAGTGCTTGGCTATCCATTGTCTTAGTCTTCAGCCTAAATTTCCTCTATCCAACCTCTAGCCATTGGTCCTATTTCTGTCCTCTGGGTCAAGCAGAAAAGCCTTAATCTCTCTTTCAAGTGACAATCCTTCAAGCAGTTATAGTCTGATACAGCCCATCATTCAGATCTTTTACAGTCTAAAAAACATACCTATTTGTCTTCAATCCTCATATGTCATAGGTAATCAGAGTCACCTCTGTCCAAGAAGCATTGGGGTAGGGTGGAATCATTACATTTTAATGGGGCAATTTGGGCCAAATTCTTTCTAATGCCATTTGAGACAAGTCTGTGATGGGAGATTCTGGAGAATAAACTCATAAAAAGAGTTTATGAAGCTTGGAGATTGAATCTCAGGCAGAGAAATTTGGTGGAACTTGAGGAAAAATTGGAGAACAATTCATCTGATGAAAAGGGATTTAATCTGAACAAGAAAAAAAGACCAGAAAGGATTTGAGGAAATTTCAAAGAAATTATGTTTAGTCCAGAAAGATAAAAAAAGAAAAAAAAGTAGACTGGTAAAACAAAGTCTGTAGTGATAAAAGGGTGGAAAGTCAGCACTTGGGAAGTGACTTGGAAATACCTAGTTTGAAAGCAGTTTGAAAATAATAGAATTGAGACTCATGGAGAGCAAAGAGAATTTTTGGTGGCTTGAACTGAGGATTTGCATTTCTTCCAGTTTTTAAAATTAATTTTTTTTCAATGAACATACATTTATTTTCTTTTTCTCTCATTTTTTACCTACTCCCAATGGGCAGAAGGTGATAGTAAAATTGATATAAAAATATGCATAGTCCAACAAAGCAAATTTTCACATTGCCTAAAGATGCCCAAAGATGCATGTTTCATTATCTTTTCTTTCAGGAGGTGAGCAGAATTCTGTGTCACTAACTTTCTGGAACTGTAATTGATCAGAGTTCATAAGTCTCTCAAAATTGTCCATTTTTGCAATCTTATTATTATATAAATTGTTTCTACTTATGCTTACCTCGGTTTGTATCATTTCATACAATTTTTCCTTCTCTGAAACCATCCCTTTCATTATTTTTCATGGCATAGTAGCATTCCATTACTTTCACATGCCATAATTTCCTCCGCTATTCCCTGATGGCTAGCCAGGCACCCCCTCAGTTTTCAGTTCTTTGTCACCACAAAAATAGCTGCTATAAATATTTTTGTACATATAGAACCTTTTCAAAGTAAAAGCTGCTCTGTGTTAGAGAGTTCTGGAAGGATCCGTGAAAAGCTCTGAGGCATGTTTCTTCACTATTCCAGGTTATGAAAAAACTTGAAATCCAGAGGCCAGGTTATAATGGAAAGACAAAGTATGAAAAGGGTTTGAAGTGAAAAAGAAACCGCATAAGGAGTATTTTTTTCATTTCTAGACCCCACATTTAGGTAGAACATTGGTGAGAGAGCCTAGAAAAATGGGTGTCTGAGTTGATAAAGGACCTTGAGACTGTGTTGCAGAAAGACCATTAGAAGAAAATGAATATAATTGAAGATTCAGAGTCTTCAAGACTTTGAAGGACTATCTAGTGAAAGAAGAATTAGTCTTGTTTTCTTTAACACCAGAGGGCAAAACTAGGAATATCAAGTGATAGTTTCAAAGAAGTAAATTTGGGCTTGATAACTGGTTTCCTTAGTGGTTAAAGGTATCTGGAAGGTTACTAGATGCCTTAGGAGAAAGTGGGTTCTGATGTCATTGGGGGACCACTTTTTGTATATGTCCTCATGGAAGTTCTTTTAGGGGTGCCTTGGATTAGATGGCTCCTTATGGTGTCCTGCCTAAAATGTGGTATCCAGAGTTGGTTTAATTAGTAGGACTATTGATTTTCAAGTTCTGAATGCTATTACATTACAATGTGATCATTGATGATTTATATTAAGTTTTATAGTCAGTAAAACCTCAAGAATCTTTTTAAAATAAACCAATAAATAAAGGTCTAGCTGTACTTCTCTCGTTTTGTTTTTGTGAAGTTGATTTTTTTTAAAAACTTAAATAAGACTTTATATTTATCATAATTAAATTTCGTCCCATTGGATTTGACCCAACATGCTACTAGCCTGTTGAGATTTTTTTTTGCCCCTGACTTTCTTCCTTTCAGTTGACATCCCACCATCTTTGAGTGTCAGTCTACAAATAGGGATGATTGTGACATCAAATTTTTTATCCAAGTCACTGATAACATGATGGCAATTGTGTTGGTGACCTTCTTAGATAGCTCTCGTGAACTGCTGTGTTCTGCATAAGCTACCCCTTCAAAACAAATAAACTCAAAAACTCTTGATGGCTGATTTGCATCATTGAACCTAAACTGAAAGCCTGACCAGCCTTTGAGGTACCTCTGTCCATGAAGCATTGGGGTAGGGCATCAGTGGAATCATTACATTTTAATGGGGCATCTTGGGTCAAATTCTTTCTAATGGCATTTGAGACAAGTCTGTGATGGGAGATTCTGGAGAAATAGATTTAGGGAAAAGGTCAAGCTTGGATGGTGACTCTAGGGACACAAGGGCATCCAGGTCTTGGGATTTTGATGGGGGGGAATGTGTAAGAAAGATTAAAGGGAACAAAAGGATAAATAGATAGTGAAAGGGAAAGTGATAGGGGGCATCTAGGGCAAAATCTGATAACTGCATAATTTTTCCTAGCCCTGCACGTAAGAGAAATGCAACCAAATACTATATTTTCTTTCTACTCTTTCCCTAGCCATTATTGATTTATTCCAGTAACATAGATAATCTAAGTTTGACCATAATTGATTTTTTAATATTCTTTAACCATTTAAGGGAATGAAGTTGCAAATTAATAATTTTGGAGTATAATCTCATCTGATTTACTTATTACTTTTTTAAACTAGATGCAAAAATTTTGTGATTTATATTAAGTTTTGTAGTCAGTAAAACCTCAGGAATCTTCTTAAAATAAACCAATAAATAAAGGTCTAGCTGTACTTCTCTCGTTATCCTTCCCTAGTAAGTTTGCAATTTTTAATGCTAAAATATTATTTACTCAGGGTCTCTATGCAATCTGAATTTCTATAATGATTTTCTACAATAACAAAGAAACACAACTATAGTCATATATAGTTTTCAGAATTATTCACCTGCTCATCACCTTATTTCAATTTTTTTTTCAAATTTGTTTGAAGGAAAGGAAAGAGTAGAAATTCATAGAAAACTCATCAGTCCTAACTTAGGAACTTGGTAGGTGAGAGGGAGGAATTGTTATGAATTTGTGGATATGAAGATAACTGTGATTGGTGATTGTTTTTATTTTTGTTTACTATTTTTATTTTGTAAAGTGCTGAACTTGAATTCTATAATAGAATAAACTATCCCCTCATAAAAATTATTAAAATCATATCAGTATAAAAAAGTATTTAACCTATACTGGATTACTTGCTGTCTAGAGGGTGAATGGAAGGGAGAAAAATTTAGAATACAAGATTTTGCAAGGGTGAATGATGAAAACTATCTTTGCATGTATTTTGAAAATAAAAAGCTGTTATTAATTTTTAAAGCACAGGAGAAATATTCCTCTTTTAATAAAAAAAATATTTCATCTTAGAGACAACTTCTCTCCAAATGTCCTTATAAGAATATCTTCTTGCCCCAAGCTGGTCCTTAACCTGCTGGTCTGTTCCCTTATTGCTCATTCATTTTCCTGCTGACCAACTTTCCTTGACCCCATTTGGGTTTTCTTGACAAAATCATTTAAGTTTTGCCATTTTCTTCTCTAGCTTATTTCACATGATGAAGAAATTGAGGCAGACGCGGCGAAGTGGCTTACCCAGAGTCACAGGTCTACTCCCTAGCTGACCTGGTCAGAGTAGAGAGAGCATCATTATTCTGGGGATGCTGTGACACTGTAGATTTATTTGAGGTTTCTGCCATGAGTTTCTAATTATGTCTATGTTTGCAGAAATACAATCAAACGGTTCCCTTTGCATTCACAAATCAGCAAGCACGATAATAGGTAGGATAGGTATGTTCTCAAATGTGTCTCCCTCTCCCCCAAATTCCTATGAGTACTCTCTAGACTCACAACATGTCTTCTTCTTGATCAAGAATGAATACCCTTATTTAGAAACAACCCAATATCTGATCACCCAGACAAGCACGTGGTACCAGCCTGGGTCCAGTTTTTAAGCAGCTAATGGTCTTAAACTTAATGGGGGAGTTTCTCTGCCTACATCCTCTGTAGTATAGTACATAGGAATGTTGCAGTGTTTAGATATTTGGCCTGATTTTGCCAAAAAGGAAGAATTAATTTTCTTACCTTTTGGAAGTACGTTCTCTCTCACAAGACATTAGCTACCTTTCTGTGACTAAAAGAGTTAATTTGCTAAATGACTGCCACTGATGTGAGAAAAAGTCAATGTTTCTCCACAGATGAGTGTTATTTCCTTCTCGCTGCTAACATCAATCAGTCTACTTTTCCTCCCCCTCCTTCTTTCATTTCTCCCTCCCTCTCCTCAGATTCTAACTCAGACTTAGTTTTGATGGCTATCATATTCCTCCATCTTCTTTTTGTATTTATTCATTTGCAGTCTTTTTAAACCCACAATAAGATCTTTTAAATTGTTGCAATGGAACAGTTATACATAATGTCTTTATGTTTGAAGATGACCTAAGACTCTCTTTCACTGGCTTAACTTCTTTGCCATAATCAGCTCCCTCCATTCCATTATTTATGATTTCAGCTTCTTAAAAGTCATTTAGAGAGTTAAGAAATTAATTTTGTTAAATTATATTAAGCTTTGACTTCTAAATGAGGTTCAAGATGAAGCACTTGGTTTGGGTATGAAAAGGAAATATTCCTCCTGCACCTTTTAACATTGATATAATGTTAATAATTTTCTGTGAAAAGTGATTAAATGGGACATCAGATATGCATTTTTTAACTCTGTTATTGAATTCAAGTTCAGTGCTTTACAATATAAAAATAAACACCAGTCCTGGTTGATTCTCCACATTCAACAATTCATAACAATTCCTCCCTCTCTCTTCCCTTTTCTTCTCTGAAAATAGTATTGGGGTTTCATCCAGCTTAAACAAACAATTTATTAAATTCCTCTGGAAAAGCTGAGGGCCAAAGAATACCAGGTTTCATGCTGTTCCCCTTAGGAAGAGATGTGCTAAGTGTGTGATCCCATAGCTCTTTCACTAAGTGGTTTATGCCATTCCATGTATTTACCAAAAGGAATAAGTCTCTTTACTGAACCATTAGTTATGCTGTGGGAGGTATGTAATAAGAGCTTAACAAATGCTTTTTTAATTTATTCATATAAATTTGAAGAACTAATTGTCCTCTTAACAGTGTTTCTTCCTATATCTGTTTTGATGTATCTGGGAGTTTAGGATTTAGGGCTGTGAGGATTTGACTGGATAATGGGAAGAGATATCTTCTAGATTTTTCTGTCCTCTCTCCCCCTTCTGAAAATTTGCAACAGTCCCATTTCACTCCAAATTTAAGCTCCTTCCCCGTTGACTGAAATGTTCCTTAGAACCAAGGCCTTTAAATCCCCATAGGTATCATTCCTTTTGTCACATTCCACATCTGGTGAAAATAACTTCAATAATCCCTCATATACTGTTTCAGATACTATGGGAAAGCCTGTGGGTGGGAGAGCTTATTCCTTTTCACATTTCAGAGAACTAGAGAACTTAGTGCTAAGGTAGCTTTTAAAGATCAGCTAGCATAGCCTCTTCATTTTACAGATGAGGAAACTGAGACACAGAAAAATTAAAAGTGGCTTGTGTAAGATTCTATAGGTCCTGGAGCTAAATGAAGCTTCCCACCCAGGTCCAATAACCTTAGATCTTACTTTTTATACTATACCACATGTTTGTGGACTATGGGTATTGTAGAATCCACCAGTCAATCAATAAACATTTAGTATGAAGCCGGTGTGTAGGAGATGTTCCCTGATGGTCTGGCTGTATGAGAACATTTTGTTCCCTTGGCCTCAAAGGTGGCTGAAGCACAAAGAGCTTGGGCAAACAAGATATTAAGTCCTGCAAACCAGGACACTTTTGGTCTTCCCACTGGATTTTGGTGACTCTGGAAGAATGAGACTGATGACTTCGTGCAACTTTATCTCACTTAAATCCAGTTCTCATGTAAGGCAAGACATCACCCTGGGATATCATTGGTCTGTTTCAAAAAAATGAAGGGCAAGCAACCTCAGTAAGAGCCTAATATATATCAGCACAGTCCTAAGTGTTAGGGATACAAAAAGAGGCAATAGACAGTCCTTGTCCTCAAGGAGCTCAGTCTACTGGAAAACATGGAAAGAGGTCTTCCTTGTTTGCTTGTGTTGTAACTTGACTGGTGAGGAACGTACAGTTCAATGGAAAGCTCTGGGTTTAGATATGAGAATATTAATCTAGGTTTTAATTCTTGGCCGAGTCCTTAAGATTTCCTCTCATCTCTGTAACCCACTTTGATTCTGACCTTCAGAAAAATCTCAGATATTCTCAGGCTTTATTATCTATCTCAAATGTTTTTGTCATCCAAATGGGCCTCAAGTAGTCCCAAATATGAGCCTCCCCAGAAACCTTCTGCTGTCATAGATTTCCTGACTCCAACTGGGACCACCCAAATTCAGCTGTAGTTTTCTCCTCCTTTAGCAGTTTTCCTACCATCACTCAAACCCAGGGAGGCAGATTAGAGTGCCCAACCTATTTTCCTTGCTATGCAGAAAACATTGGGTTTTAAGCTACATTCAAGGTCACGGGATCATAAATTTTGAGCTTCATAGGAATTTGGAGGCCAAATAACCCAACCCTCCTTATTTAAGGAAACTGTACTGTGAGGCTTCCAGTGATTAAGTGACTTGACATAGGTCATACAGAAAATAACTGGCAAGGTCACGATTCTTCAAACTCCAAACCATTACTCTTTATTCTCCCAGCCTGAACACAACTATGTAATTTCTTTAAACTTCATGTGCTTCTATTCTCAGTCCAAGCTCATGAGTCGGCTCCCTCGCTCTTTAAAGTATATGTTCTACTTCTGACTTTCTCCTTCCCTCCCTCTTGCCCTATCTTTTTGGCTCACATGGTTACCAATAAAGGAGGTCCTCTTCTGTTGGGTCTACAGGTGCAAACCACCCATTTTTACTCTGACTCTTGTGATTCTTGATGTATCCTGAATTAGTACCATTCCCACTCCTTTAGTGATTCACCCAGTGAACTCAAATTATCCTCCCCTTTTGGGTACAGAGCCTACTGTGATCATCTCTAGGTTTCAAGCTATTTCTGGGTGAATCATCTTTGACCAGATGATGTTATCTTTTCTTTGCATTAAATCATTCTGACATCTGATTTATTTTCTCTCTAAATATTTCCATTTTGGTTTTTCTTCTTTTTATCACTCCTCTTTCCTTCTATCCCTGGTTTCTATTAATCAATCAACCAGTATTTATTAAGTAGCCATAGAAAGAAAAAAATGAAACAGTCCTTGTACTCTAAAATCTTTCATTCTACTTAGGAACTATCTAGGTACAACATACAGACACAGTCAATATAAGGTGATGTTGTGGGGAGGTACACTACAGCTTGGGGGTAAGAATTGGGGAAAGAAAAAGCATAAACAGAAATGTAATAATAGTAAGTATATAAATATAATAATACATATATATATATATATACACACACATAATATATACATATAATATAAAAAACATAAGGGGACAGCCTGTACACATAGATGGAGATGTAATGTTGTGCTTGAGCAACAACCAGTTAGCCAATTTGGTTTAAATAAAGAGTGGATAACAGGGATTTACATGTTTTAAGCCTGGAAATATAAGCTGAAGCCAGATTGTGAAGTATTGCGGCATACCCCTTTCATCTTAAAAGCAGTATGGAGCCACTGGAAGTTTTGTTGTTGTTGTTGTTGTTGTTGTTGTTGTTGTTGTTGTTGTTGTTGTTTGAGCAAATGAGACAGAGCTGGACTTTGATTTAGGAATATCACTTTGGCAGCTGTTTGGAGGATGGATTAAAGAGAGAGGAGATTTGAGTTGGGGAAATCATTACTAAGAGGCGATGAGGGCCTCAACAAGGATATGGAAGCTGGTAATTTGGTGGGTAGTGAAAAGGAACTTGGAGGTAGAAATAATGAAATCTGGCAGTTGATTAGGTCCATTAAGAAAGATAAAGGAGAAGAGAATGGTTCTGAGGTTGTGAACATGAGTGATTTGAAGAATGGAAATGTCCTTAACAGAAATAGAGGCATTAGGAAGAGAAGTGAATTGGGGTGTGTAGGTAGGGGGGAAGGTGTTGTGTTCTTTTGTGGATATGTTGGGAATTGATATCCACAGGATATCTGGTTTGGAATGTACCATGGCGCTACTAGACCAGAATTCAGGAGAGTTCCTATATATCTTAGGTCTAAATAGAGAGAGAGGGACATCAACATAACAATGATGAATTGATGACTTGAGAGCTGATGAGATGACCCAGAGAAAAGAAGGCCCCAGAGGGACCACTGGATATGCCATTGTTAGAGGAAGTGACATGTAATATCATGAGAAGAATCTGAGAAAGATTGACCAGCCAAGTAGGAAGAAAGCCAAGAGAAAGCAGTTCTCTTCCCAGAAAACCCAGGGAGTAGAAAATATCCAGGAGGAAGTGGTATCCAGTAACAATTTCCTTATGAAAATACTATGGAATTGTAGACAATTGAATTTTGTGAATATGTTCACAAAATAAGCAGAAAACAGCACAGGACACTTGACAGTTGATGCTGTGAGAACTCTTCAGAGATGCTTGTCTTTTTCTCACTCTTCTTGCCTGCCACATTTATGTTCTCTTTCCTTCCCCTTGTTTGAAGCATCGAGAAAGCCATGGATAGGTTGGGATGGTTGGGTAACTGGACTGAAGACTTAAAACACTCTTGAAGCCTTGGGAGATGGAGGAAATGAACTTCACATAAGCTGTTGCAAAGAGTTGGCCAAATGCTACCATGATGTCTGTGAAACCATTTTAAAATTAGTCCATCCTCCCCAAACCTTCTGTTTAGATATTTTAAGAGTAGAGAAAGTTAGGGAACAATTGAAAGAAGCTTATTTGAAAGTAAATTTTATTTGAAAATAAATTTGAATGTCTTGACTTCTGGAAACCTGAGTTGCAGAGGGTTACGTTGATCAGGTATGCGCATTAAATTTGACATTAATATGGTATCTAGGAGTGGTGGATTCCCTGGGGTGTTTAAGGTGGGGTAAATCTGCTTATTCTTTTAGCCTGGATAAGGAAGGGAGTGAGGGAGAGAGGAAAGAAGGGAGGAAGAAGAGAAGAAGGAAAGAAAGAGAAGAAATTAAAGACAGGAAAGAGGGAAGGAAGGGGGAAAAGAAAGGAGGAAGGGAGAGAAGACAGCAAGGGAGGAAAGAAAGAAGAAAGATAGGGAGAAAAGGTGGAAGGAAGAAAGGGAGGGAAGGAGAAGTAGAGAGAAAGAAAAGAGGAAGGAAGGAGAAAAAGAAGGGGAAAGGGAAGAAAGGAAGGAAAGGAGATTTTGAAAAATTATTGTGAAGCAATGGCCTATTTAAGAAATGTTACAAAGGAAATTGACAGGACTTGGAAACAGATTGGGGGATCAGACATGAGGTGCGTGTGTGTGAGAGAGAGAGAGGGAGACACACAGACACACAGAGAGAGACACACACAGATTTGTGTGTGTGTGTGTGTGAGAGAGACAACACATACAGAGACAGACAGAGACAGAGAGACAGACACACAAACAAGAGAGATTTGTGTGTGTGTGTGTGTGTATGTGTGAGAGAGAGGGAGAGGGACACACACACACAGACAGAGAGAGAGAGAGAGAGAGAGAGAGAGAGAGAGAGAGAGAGAGAGAGAGAGAGAGAGAGACAGTGACACACACACAGAGAGACACACAGAGAGATTTGTGTGTGTGAGAGAGAGACAACACACACAGACCAAAGATAGAGAGAAACACACACAGAGACAGAGAGGCAGACACACAAACACAGAGAGATTTGTGTGTGTGTGTGAGAGAGAGAGGGAGACACACACAGACGCAGAGACAGAGAGATGCGTGTGGGTGTGTCAGACAGACAGACACGGAGAGAAGCGCGGGTACCACTGGGAAGTTGAGAAGATGGGAGGGTTTGGGTGATGAGGAGTTCAGTTCTGAACAAGTGTCCACTCGCTACCAGGCCTGGCCCTCGAGAGCTGACTTCGGCCCTGAGAGACTGGCTTTCCTGGGTCCCGGGGCCGCGGGTGTCGGAGCGAGGGTTTGGCCTCTAACGGCCGGGGTTTCAGGGTCCCTCCCAGCTCTAAGGGGTGGCGCAGGCCGGCCTTCGCAGCGGGCCCAGACTGGCTTCCGTGGGGGACGGGGGAGGGAGCCTCGCTGCTTTTCCGCAGTGGTTTTTCCCTCCAGACGCCCTGCTTGCGGAGCTCCCCGCACAAGCGCGGCAGTCTTGTGCGCCTTGAAAACAGACGGACAGCCCGCGGCTCCCATTGGCGGAGCGGGGCAGTGCAAACTGACTCCCTGCGCCACTGCAGGGAGAGAGCCACCTGGGTCGAGGAAAGCTCGGTAATTGACTGGCCAGACGCGCCCTTTCTCTCTCTGCCGCAGGGTCCGCATCCGTCCTCTCTCAGCTCCCCCCCCCCACCCCACCCCCCGTCTGGGTGTCGGGCCTGAGCCCTCCCGCATTAAAAGGCAGACGGGAAGGCGGGAGATGCTCCCGGGCTGACCCGCACAAAGGGCGCCCGGGGACAAAGGCTGCACCCTGAGAGTGACCGGGGGCCTCCCACAGGGAGGGGACAGAACGCGCCTGACCCGCAGCGGCACAGACACTCACTAAGGTCTCCATTCCTCCTAGGACTTCCTTTGCCGGGCATCTGGCCGGCATTATCGTGGGACTGATGTACACGCTGGGGCCCCTGAAGATGATCATGGAAGTGTGCGCAGGTACCGTGCAAACAGCACCCGAAGCTGCGGCTTCTCCTGCGGCGGCGCCTTCCCCGCCCGCTGTTCGGTGGCTAAAAATACCCCCAGCCCAAATCCGGGCCCAAGGAACCGCTGCTGCTGCTCAGCGAGCCTCGCGCAGCGTGCAGAGCGGCCCTGCCTTGGGCCTCAAGTCTCGCCTCCCAGGCGGAGGCGGGAGAATGGACCACCTCAGCCAGAGCCGCCCGGCCGACCCCACGTGGCCAGGAGATGGCACGTGCCCGGCTTTAAAGCAGCCCGTTTGCTGGCTGCCCAGGGATGGGCACTGGCTCGGGCGGCGGCCGGAGAAGGCACTCTTGGGTGAGGAAGCTCCTCCCGGGCAGTTGAGGTCAGCGCCTCTGCTCCAGCTTAATGTCTTAAACCGTGCCCTAAGAATGAAAGGAAGAGAAAACCTCAGCGTTTACGAGCTCCTACTGTGTGCCAAGCACTCTGCTGTATATAAAACCCGGCATTTATTAAGTGCCTACTACATGCCAAGCATAGCATATAAACCCCAGCATTTATTAAGCACCTGCTATGCTGTATATAAAACCCAGCATTTATTAAGCACCTGCTATCCTGTATATAAAACCCAGCATTTATTAAGCGCTTACTGTGTGCCAAGCACTCTGCTGTGCAGAAAACCCAGGATCTATTAAGCGCTTGCTCTGTGCCAAGCACTCTATATGCTTTATGAATATTATCTTATTTGATCCTCACAACCACCCTGGGAGGTAGGTACTATAACCGTCTCTACTGCATAATGGAGAAACCGTGGGAAACGGGTGAAGGGACTTGCCCAGGATCATCCAGTTAGAAAGTGCCAGAGGTCAGATTTAGCTTTTGGTCTTCCCGACCCCGGGATCAGTGCTCCAGAGTAGCCCCGATGATCCAGAAGCAGAATTCAAGGCCGTCCCTGACTCTCAGATTACACCACTGCCTCTCTTTAACATTATAAAAATCGACTATGTACAAGTCTTCTCTGAAATGGGACGGAAAGCCAGTTGTGTAGCCTGGAGGAGTCCTTCATAATAGAAGTCTGCACAGGCTGAGGAAAAAACCAAACAAACAAATCTGGAAGTTGTTTTTGCCAACAATTTTTTTTTATTTTCAGAGAACCCCCCTCCCATTTTAGAACATAGTAATTTTCTTCTCCCCTTCCCATCTACAGTAAATATTAATTGCATTTACAATATTTAAAGAAAATATTAGGCCAAAAAGTACAAAAATTAGGAAAGATCTTGCATTTATTTCATCTCTTTGAGACTATTTTGCTTTTTCTTGATCCACAAATAATTAGCTTTTATGGGTTTTGTTTATGATCATTTACATAAAGCATTCACAATATCAGAAAGTTTTCAGACCACCCCTTGTCTCTTTCAACATTGGGTTCGTTCCCTTTGCCTGGAGGCCTTGGAGTCCACCATGACGCATATGTCCAGGAGTTTGACATTTGCTCATTGCGGTACTGAAAGTCAGCTGAATATTGTCCATTTTTGTTTCCTTTGAGAGGAGATGTGACTGTGGAAATCTCTTAAGTTTTATTTTCTGAAAGCTTGGGACTTTGACTGCAAAAGAGATCTGGTTCCCATCGCACATGCTTTCTTTTAATGTAGTTTTTTGTGGCTGAGGGATTTATGTTCATGGGCGAAAAGTCTAGGTAAGTTTTTCTTTTCAATACTCAAGACTTTTCATGTTTATATCAGATGGGTCTGCCAACAGTTTGGAGGAAAGCAATGGACCAGTGAACAGAAAATTTAGTTTTGAGTCACAGTTCTTCTATTTAATCTGTCCGTGACTCTGGATAAATCACATCAAGACCTCAGTTTTTCTGCTCTGGCCCTCTCATCTTATTGATAAGGAAACCTGAGATCTGGAGAGATTGTGGCTTGTCTAGAGTAAGGTCAAGGATGAAATTTGTACTTGCCTCTTTTGCCAAAACTGGTGGACTTTATCCCATTGATTCCTTGTAGAATGAGAAGGTTGGAATAGATGATCTCTAAAGGTACTTTTAACCCTAAGATAGAGCATTTATTTAGCACTTACTGTGTGCCTAACTGGAGAAACAAGCATGAGCTGAAATAAAGACAATGCTTGTGCTTGAGGGATTCACAATCTAATTGGGGAAGATAATTCAAAAAAGATAACTCATCAAATTCACATTATAATTGGGGAAAATAATGCTGAAAAGTATTGGGGAAATTACTCATTTGGGGACAAAGTGGAGAAGTAATCCAAATGAGCTAAATGAGAGAATTAAATGAATTAACATATACGTAAAGCACTTTTTGTGGCTGTTCAGTCATTTTTCAGATTCTTTGTGACCCCATATGGGATTTTTCTTGGCGAAGATATTGAAGGTTTGCCATTTCCTTCTCCATTTCATTTCCCAGATGAAGAAACTGAGGCAGACAGTGTTAAGTGACTTGCCCAGAGTCACACCCTATTAAGTATTTGAGATCAGATTTGAACTCAAGAATATATCTTCCTGCCTCCAGACCTGGTACTCTAGCTACTGCATCCACAGTCGGCCCAGTATCACTTAACTGGCAAAGCATGGAGGCACTTTAAAAATGCTTCTAAAATTTTGCATTTAATAAATAAATGAAATTTAATAAATGCTTAAAAACATATAAATCCCTTTGCATACCTTAAAGTGCTATATGAATGCTATCTATTGTGGTTATTAGTCCAGGCATAAGCGGGTCTGGGTTGAAATAAGCATAGCTTATAAGCATCAAGTGCTCCCTCAAATAGAGGGATCCTGAAGAAACTTGCCAATTGGAGGAAAGAACTCCTTTTCCTTTGAGAAGAGGCTGCTATAATCCTGAGAGAGAACACTACACAGGCTCTTTATCAGAAATGTACAGTGGTTCCAAGAGGTCCATTGTGGTCACCATCTCTCCCTCTTGAAGAAGATGATTGATCCTGCTCAGGATGACCTCATATCCCTCTGCTTGATTCTACTGTGGCTTTCCCTGGGGGCAGGGAATCAGGATGTGAGGAGGACGTTCAGACATCACCTCTTGGTGATAGGTTCTGTCTGCACCAAGGTCAGCTCTACAGTTGCAATTCTAGTTAAGCATATACTTTTGACTCCATGAAGTCCTCGCAAAGGTCAGCTTCTTCAACAGGAATGAGAAGGGCAAGATCAGAGTCCTTGTTTTCCTCTCAGCATCTATTTCTTTTGCAGCTGATGCTAAAATAACACTTCAGCAATCCGAATCATTAAAAAAAAATCCTTCATGTATCTCCTCCAAAAAGAAAAAAATGCCAGTTTGTTGCAAGATAATGCCCACAATGCCAGTTTGGTGCAGGATGAACAGTGGGCACTTAGCCTATTCAAAAAAAAATGTCAGCTTGATGAAGGATGAATAGTAGGTTATAAAAAAGTGCCAGGTGGGTGCAGGGTGAATAGTGGGCATCTAGGTTATACACTTGATAGAATGCCAGGCCTAGAGGCATATGACCTGTGTTCAGACACTTACTAGCAAAGTAACTCTGGGCAAATCACTTAAATCCTGCTTGCCTCAGTTTCCTCAAAATGAAAAATGAAGATAATAATAGCACCTTTTCCCCAGAATTGTTGTGATGATCAAATGAGATAATAATTATAAAAGTGTTTGAACACAGTACCTACATGGCACGTTTCTTTATACTTGTTAGCTATAATTGTTGAAGATGAGGAATGGAATTTTCCCCAATGAATATTGTTTTTTTGTCAATTTTTCTCCTTTTTTTTGGAAGAGAGTTTAATTGATTTTTTATTTTAAAAATGTATTTATAACCTCAGAAACACAGTGAAGTTGTACTTATTTTCAAGTAATGCAGTCATGGGATTATAGGACAATAAGCCTAGAGACTGAAAGCAGCTAGTCCCAGCAGATTAAGTGTTAAGGGAGAAAACAAATCTTTCTTTTTTCCTAGAAAAGTTGAAAATATTAAAAAATGTTTTTAGTTTATACCAGATATCAGTAAAATGATTATAATTTTAAATTGTGATTTTTTTAAAATTGTGAATTTAGTCATCATCACCAAATACAAATATTTCAGCGTAAGGGGAAGAATAAAGTTGGCTTGTGTTTATAAAACTAGGAACTTCTTTCACCTACAGTGTTTTTTTAAAAAGTATATATTAAATTGAACAAGGTTATAACAAAATTGCTCTGATTTGTTTGCAAGCCTTTTGGAACTTTTTTGTTTTCTTCTATATATTTTACATATGAATATAATTTATAAAGCATAAAAATACTTTTTGCCCCTTTTTATTTTTCTTGATTTAGGCGTTTTGCCCTTGAATGCCCATTATCCAAGACAACAACATTACTATAATAATATGGGTAAGTACTTTATGAAAATAACTTCAACAGTGTTTTTTAAATTTTTCTTTTATATGATTTCTTCTGTATGGGAAACTTCTTCCAATGAAATTATTTAGGGTTAAGTGACTTTCCCTTATCACTTAACCAGTAAGTCTGAGGTTAAACCTGAGCCCCCCTTCTTCTTACTCTAAATTCAGCACTATTATTGCTTATTCTATTTATTTTATTAATTATTATCAAGGTACTGGTTTATTAATATGTTAATAATACAAATGATTATTCCATTTATTAATTAATATGCCAGTTCGTTATTTTCTTCATTATCAAGATATTAGTTTATTAACATAATAATATAAGTGGTTTTTCCATTTGTTATAATTTTGCTATTATTCATTAAGTAGTTTTAGGATGTCTCATTGTGGCATAGAAGCTCTGCCAGGGAAGCTTAAGTTCTGGTCGATCCCATTAAGTTGGGGAGGCTTCAAATAGTCCCATCGATGGATTGTGTGTCGGTGGGTTAAGGGTCCATTTGCCTAAATGCAGAGATGCTCATCACCACCTTGACTGTAGGGCGTGGCTTTTTTTTTTTTTTTTTTTTTTTGGTCCCAACAATCCTAGAAGATGTCTAGCCATTCTAACATTTTAGATCAGTTTCCATTGATGGTGGAGGTGAATGCTCACATCAACAAAGTCAGAAATCTTTGAAAGATTGACACAAAGAATGCTTGCTACAATCTGCTATTTTAAAATAATGATGATGGTGATAATGATGATAAAATAATTCTCTATTCTTTTTTTAATTTAAAAAATTAATAATAGTTTTTAATTTTTAAAATACATGCAAAGATCGTTTTTAACATTCACCCTTATAAAACCCTGTATTCCAGTTTTTTTTCCCCCCCTCTTCCCCTACCCTAGGTAGCAATCCAATATATGTTAAACATGGGCAGTTTTTCTATACATATTTCCTCATTTATCATGCTGCACAAGAAAAATAGGATCAAAAAGGAAAAGAAAAAAAAAGCCAAGCAAACCACAACAAAAGGAGTGAAAATACTATGTTGTGATCCACATTCGGTCCCCATAGTCCTCTCTCTGGATGTAGATGGCTTTCTCTATCACAAGTCTATTTATTGTAATTGGCCTGAATCTTCTCAGGGCTGAAAAAGAGTCACGTCCTTCACAGTTAATCATTGTATAATCTTCTTGTTGCCATGTACAGTGATCTCCTGGTTCTATTTACTTCACTTAACATCAGTTCATGCAAGTTTCTTCAGGTCTCTCTGAAATTTTCCTGCTGGTCATTTCTTACAGAACAATAATATTCCAAAACATTCATATACCACAACTTATTCAGCCATTCTCCAACTGATGGGCATCCACTCGGTTTCCAGTTTCTAGCCACTACAAACAGAGCTGCCTGCCACAAGCATGGATCTTTCCCCATTTTTATGATCTCTTTGGGATATAAGCCCAGTAGTAGCCCTGCTGGATCAAAGGATATGCACATAGGATTACGCATAGTTCCAAATTGTTCTCCAGAATGTTTGGGTCAGTTCACAATTCCACCAACAATGTATCAGTGTCTCGTTTTCCCACATCCCCTCCAACATTCATCACCATCTTTTCCTGTCAGCTGATCTGAGAGGTGTGTAGTGATATCTCAGAATTGTCTTAATTTGCATTTCTCTAATCAGTAGTGATTTTGAGCATTTTTATATGACTAGAAATTGTTTTAATTTCTTCATCTAAAAATTGTCCGTTCATATCTTTTGACCATTTGTCAGTTGGAGAATGGTTTGATAATACTCTATTCTAATATGGGACTGAAATTTCTTTTCGACATATGATAGAGTATTTCATTTGTCCCTAAAGATAAGCTAAAAATAAATTATTACTCCTATTTTAAAAGAGGTAGTAGACTAAGAAGGGGAGTTGGCAATAGGAGTGGTGAGTAGGAGTCTTAGGCATGAAAAAATGTGTAAGACCAAGCCCCAGTCATGGTAAAGTCCAAGCTAGAAGCAGCATCTCCCTCCTAGCTTAGAGGCCTTTCCATGTAGTTCACACTGTTGAGTGTAAGGGACTGTCTTCAATTAAATAAGACTACCCTAGCACATTTTCTGAATATCGTAACCATACTGAGAAAGTGCCTCTGAAATTAAGTGATATTAAATGGGATGAACACAATGCATTGTTTCTTCTCCCTCCTTTCCAGTAAATAGGTGGGGCAGAATGCCTGATTCAAATGCATAGGTCAAGGGCTGTATGTGTATGTACCACATTCCAGTTATCCCATGGAACGCTGGGGTAGCTGGAACATTGCCAGTTGACGTGCTAGGGAATCAGCAGGCTTGGGAAGTACTCTATGTACTTTGCACGCATGCCAATTTAGAACAGTTATAGAGTTCAAAATATAGCGTTATGGGCTTATGTTAAAGAGTGGGTTCAAAGGATTCACTCTTTCAAAGAAGCCTATGTTTTAGTCTACAGATCCCAGTCTGCTGTTTTTTCTTTATTTGGTCACAACATACTAAAGATCTTTTTTTTTTTTTAATCCATCAATCATTTACACTTCTCAATGACCATTGAAGAAAGAAAGAAAAAGTAGAAAGATGCCCCACATCCTCAAGAAATTTATGATGTATCTGGTAACATGGGACCAATACTTAACAAACACAATCCTGGGCAAATAACATTATGCTTTTGTCTAATGAACTATAGAATAGTGGAAATTAATTTATTCAGGAATAGATGTGAAAGAGAGAAGAATGAGTGAGATGTGTATAGCATGCATGGAAGGAAGCGTGGTTTTCCATTTAGCCTGAAGAAGAGAAGCAACTGTAGCTATCATCAAATATTTTTGAAAGACAGCCAATTGAAAAAAAAAAAAAAGTGGAATAGGCTATGTTCTGCTTAGTCCCAGGTAGCATAAGAACTAGAAGCAATGGGTAAAAATGACCAAAAAAGCTATTTTTTTCCTTTTCCATTAGTTAGCAATTTATTTTCCTATCTTCTCCATCCAGGTGTTCTCCCTTCCTTAGGGTAACAGCATATTACATCTCGGATAACTAGGTATCAACTTAACCTGATAGAATTAAGAAAATAATAATATTCTTTAAATAGTGAAGTCATAAGCTATCCTATCCCCACATAATATATGTGTGTGTGTATATGTATATACACAGACACATACACACACATACACACACACACACACACACACACACACACACACACACACACACACACACAGAGTCAAGCATAGTCAATTCCTGCACTGGCCTTATCTAAAAACATATGTCTCATTCTGCATCTTGAATCCATTACCATTCTGTCAAGAGTTAGGTAGAATGATTCATCATTAGTCCTCTGGAATCATGTTTGATCATTGCTTTGATCAAAGTTCTTAAGTCTTTCCATGTTGTTTAGCTTTACAAGGTTGTTGTGGTAGTATACATTTTCTCCTGGGCCTGTTCACTTAACTCTGCCTCAGTTTGTAATGCTTCTTCCCAAATTTCCCTGAAGTTGCCACATAGGTCATTTCCATTGGCACAGTGGTATTCTATTTCATTCATAGTTTGTTTAGCCATTCTCCAACTGATGACATGATGGAAACCGATTATAATTTTAATTATTCTTTCATATGATTAACTTAGTCATCATAACCAAATAAAAATATTTCAACACATCAAGAAGAACAAATTAGAGGAGTATATACTAAAGCAGAACAATTAGAACTGCCGCCAAAGTGGAACATTTCGGCTGCTTTTGAAGGTGAAGCATTTTTCCTTCCTGGACTTCTTAGAGCAGTGGGCAGAGGTCCCATGTGGGTATGTAGTAAAGGGTGTCTTCAGTTCAGATGGCTTAGACTAGATTACCACTGAGTCTCCTTCCAACATTGGTATCCCATGAGCTATGGTAATTGTCCAGTTTTCCTACTGATTTTTTTTTTATCAGTTTTAAAGCCCTATTGATAGGGTTCCTTCAATCCCTACACAAGTGTTACTGAAAAGATTAGTTCATGACCACCAGCCATGTTCCCACTGGATGTTGTTAGACCATCCACCAGCTGGTGTGCTGTAGCTGTTGGTAGTAACTTAATTGTGTGTGTATGTATATATGTATACACACACATATATATACATATACACATATGTAAATATATATGTATGTATATATATGTGTGTGTGTGTATATATATATACATATATATATATATATATATATAGAGAGAGAGAGAGAGAGAGAGAGAGAGAGAGAGAGAGAGAGAGAGTTATTTTACTGAAACTTATTTATTAAACTAAGAACATGGGACATTTTTTGGACAGTGGATGGGACAGATTATTTTATAAATCTGACAGTAACAAAAGTTTTTTTTTAAACACTGTTCTGTTGGTGTTAAATCAGAAACAGTGAGTGTGTTCACAGCTTATTTCTGTTTGTGACAGTCAGGGTGACAGTGGGCTTGCTTTCTTGCATTCATTACCTCTAGTAACTAGTATTATTATGTTAACCTGGAATAATTAAGAAAAGATTAATTCTTTAAATAGTCAATTTACAAGATATTCCAATTGGTGATTGGAAAAAGGAAAAAAAATGAGATCTTACAATTATAATTTTAAGGAAATAATAATTGAGCCTATGAGCTCTATGTTCAAGATAGCAAAAGCTGTAGGAGAGATAGCTATGGAGAGGGGTCAGAAATGGAAAGATAAATCTGGAATTCATCAATGCAAGGGTTATAATCAAGGGCATGGGAATGCATGAGATCACCCAGGGAGTAGATAGGGAGAATCATCCTTGAAAATATGTAGCAGCCCTAACCTCCCTTGGCATAATACACTGATCTTTCACTGACGTTATAATAAAAATGTTCTTGATTTCAAAAATTCAATTTCAAACCCAAATCTTTTCTGTGGCTGTGTCATTCAAGAAAAATTTCACACCTATTATGTGTAAGGAACTATGTGAGACCCTGAGGATTGGTGGGTGAGAATATGCAAAAATGAAAATTGTATAGACCTTATCTTTAATCTGTTTATCTTCTATTGGGAAGAATATGTCACATACAAAAACATAGCATGGGGAATGAAGGGAACAAAGTGATGTAGGAATATTTGAGGAATATTGTTTGTCCTGTGTTCTAGAAGAGCACCATGACATTGGGGAGGTGATGCTATGACATGCAAGTAAATTGGATTTAAGTGAGTGAGGGCTGAGCAAGGTCACTAGCCTCACTTTCTCCTCCAGAGCCCTCTGGGTACAGTGGCAAGATATACCTTGCTAACATTTGAGGAATGGATGAATACTTCCAGTCTGGAGAATCAGGGAAGTTTTATCTGGAAGAGGCACTTTTTGCTAAGCTTTTGAAGAAAGAGTCATTCTGAAAAATAAAGATGAGAAGAGCATGTGTTTTTCAGTGACAGGGAATGGCTTCAGTGAATGCATAGAACCCGAGGTGAGATGTCACCTAAAAGTCACATTTGGCTGCAATATAATATATGGGAAGGGTAGTAATATGAAATAAAGTACTATAGATATCTTGGATCTTTTAACTAGATTTTGGAGCACTTAACACTGCCTGGCATGGAACAGATTCTTAGTCAATATTGGTTAATTGATTGATTGGAGGACCTTTATTGAGTTTGCATTTTAATCATTTTATCATCAATTTACCAAGGACATAACCCTGGTTTTACCCTTCTCCTTCTTGCATCACTACTGAGCTGTCTATCCTATACCTGTATTGATTCCACGTCAATGATTGTTCATCTGCGAGTCTTTTCCCTCTGATCACTTCTGAGTACAACTGTTGCACTAATCTTTTTTTTTTTATTTTCAAAACATAGGCATAGATAATTTTCAACATTCATCCCTGCAAAACCTTGTGTTCCAAAATTTTTTTCTCCCATTCTAATTTCTAATTTTCCCAACAATTTTGATCAAATAGTGATTTTTTTTTTTTTTATCCCAGAATCTGGGTTTTTTAGGTTTATCAAAAACTGGATTACTATAGACATTGACTTAGTTATGTATTGTAAACCTAACCTATTCCACTGATCAACTACTTTTTTTCTTAGCCAGTACCAAATGTTTTTGATAACTGCTGCTTTATAATATAGTTTTAAGTCTGGTACAGCTAAGCTACCTTCATTTGCAATTTTTTTCATGAATTCCCTTAAGATTCTTGACTTTTTGTTCTTCCAGATGAATTTTATTATTATTTTTTCTAGCTCTGTAAAATAATTTCTTGGAAGTTTGAATGATATGGCATAAATAAGTAGACTAATTTGGATAATATTATCATTTTTATTCTATTTGCTCAGCCTGCCCCTAAGCACTTAATATTTTTCCAATCGATTGGATCTGGCTTTATTTGTGTGGAAAGTGTTTTGTAATTGTGATTATATAGTTCTTAACTTTGTCTTGGCAGCTAGACTCCCAAATAGTTTATATTGTCTACAGTTATTTTAAATGGAACTTCACTTTGTATCTCTTGCTGCTGGACTTTGTTGGTAACACACTAATATTTCTTAATTACATTTTCATTTGGACTCAGTTTCTGAGGAGGAGAAACAGATGGATAATCAGAGGTCTGGCGTCCCAGCTCTGCCACTTATTTATTTGACCTATGGACAAATGGTGGACTCCAGTCCTCAGTACAGTACAGCTGTAAAATGAAGTGGGTTGTACTGGATAATCTGTAAGATCCTTAAAATCCTGTGATCCTCTGCTCAGAAGCCTAGTCCTCCTTGCCTACTGTATCAAGTACGAGCATCCCAGCCAGTTTTCTGAGGTTTTTCACCATTCGGACTTGTTCTGTTTGTCCTAATTTTCTTTCTCACTGCTCCCAAGCTTGAATTTGTTGCCTAGTTTAAACTAATCTCATCTTCATCTATAGCCCATACTACATTTGTTGCCAGTTCTATGTGTGTTTATCTTTGTTTCATTCATTAATTAAAACAGAAAAAAATGACTAGGTACAAGTTTGTGCCAACTTCTGTGCTAGGCCCTAGGGATACAAGGTAAAACAAAACAAAACAAAATCCTCCTCCTTAAGGCACCCCCATTGTATTGAAGGGAAACAAATTAGCAGAGGAAAATGACTCAAATTTATATAAAGTAATTTCCAATGGGGGTTGGGGCAAGGAATGGCAAAGGTGTCCTTTGTGTTTGAAAGAAATGAGAAATCCTGGAAAGAAAGAGGAGAAGGAAAAAGAGAGAGACACAAGAGACAGAGAGGAGACAGAAATAGAGAGATGAGGATGGGGGAGACAGACAGACAGACAGACACGAGAGAGACACAGAGATAGAAAGAGCGTGAGAGATGAAGAAAGAGAGAGAGACAGAGAAGGGGATGGGGAAGAGGGTTGGAAAGGGGGAGAAAGAAAGGCAGAGAACATTCAAAGGCATGGAACTGAGAAATGAATGGAATGTCTTAATTCTTTGAGCCAATGGTCCAACGTGGCTGGAATTTAGAGTGTAGAAGATAATCTACATGTAGCCACATTGTAAAGGACTTTAAACCCCAAACAAAAGAATTTCTGTGTCATTTTAGAGACAGCAGGGGAGCCCCTGGAACTCTTGCAGCAGTGGGGTGATGTGCATAGGCCTATGCTTTAAGAATATCCCCATGGCAGCCATATCGGGGATGTGGACCAGAGACAAAAACTCTGCCTTTGTCATTTCTCTTTATTATCCTTGAAGACTTTGGTCATGCTATTCTACCTTAAGGTTTCCTTGATTGCATTTATTTATGATTCCGCTGAATACCTATAGAACTTAAAACACAAACCTGACGACCTCACGCTGATTTATGTGCTCTTTCCTGCTTTCAGGAGTCATTCTTTTTGCCTTGCAAACTGGATGTCAGATCACTTTGGGCATCTTGATTCCATGTCTCCTTTGGGCACCTAGCATAATGACAAGGGCAGAGTAGGCCCTTCCCAAACATCTGATTCCAACCAGTTTTTCCTAGGGGCCTCAGGATGAGAAATCTAGGCTAGGCCAGGAAAAAAATTTCCTCCAGAATCTGGGTACAGCTGCATTTCTAGTAAAATCTCTATTGATCTCTTCATAATGAATTACTACAGGGATAGGTCAGATTGACCTAGATTTTGTAGCTTACATTGGCTCTGAGATGTCTCTAGCAGACCCAGGTCTCAATGATACACTGAAAGTGGATGGCCATCTGGACTTGAGTACCATAGGCCAAACTGCAAGATCAAATGTATGGCAGAAAGTGTCCTGCACTGAATTTGCCATACTTATGATGAGCTGAAGTCTAAGTGTTCAGGGTTCCCCATATGGGAACCAAAAATATGATGATGTCATCTAGATTTTGGGGGCTCCCTTTCATAGGGAACCAAATGATAAAATTTAGATTTAGGGAACCAAAATGGGATTAGGGTTTCTGGTGGCTAGGGAGTTAAATGATAAGATCTAGTGGCAGGTTTGGAGTTCAGGGAATCAAATGGAGAGGTTTGGCTCCTCTACATCCCACTTGGAATTCGGCACAAGGGTAGGGAGTTTGGGGGAATCCCCTTCTGGCAGCGCAGGGATTCTCTGTACAAGAATTTACAAACCTGAAAACCTAGATTGATAAAAGAGGTTAATTATAGGGATTGGGAAACAAGGTTAGAAATCCCTACAAAGAGACATAAAGTCTCAATAGGGAAATAGGTAAGGATAAAGAGAGGGCAGCACTGGAAAAGAATATTATTCCAGTGGGCAGAGGTTTCCTTGGTGTAGCATGGCATAGCATGGCATCTTTAGAACCTCTGCAAAGAGAGGATTTTATGTTGGCTCTTTTATAATAGGAGCTTTGGCTGCAAACTGACCAGGGCTAGTGGGTGGAGTCCCAAAGAGCTGGAATTTGAATAGAATTGAATGAGTTTCTTTAATTCATTAGGGTTGGAATTTTTTTGCTCAGAACTGAACCAACCCCACCTAGATAATAGAATGTAGCTGTTTATGTTGTTTCCTTAGGGCGGGGTCCCTCACTGAAGCAGAGTTGAAGGAGATTTTCTTCTTCAAGAAGTTTTTAGAGTTTCCGGGTCCCTTCTTCACTTATAGAACTTAGGAACAGCTATTCTTGCTCTACTCTTAATATAAATAACAGGAAATATAAATATAAATAACAGGTACAACACCAATATTGTTAAAATAACTCTTCTCACTGCTGCGGTGGCTTGGATGATTGGGACTTCTTTAGTTCAAAGCTTCTTAAACTATGGGTCACAACCCATATGGGGTTGTATAACTGAATGTGGAGGTCATGAAATTATAATTTATTATCAGTAAGTGATTTATATATAAATATATATATACATATATATATATATATATATATATATATATATATATATATCTGTTTATATAACTATATTTCTGGGGTCACATAAAAATTTCTGAGGCAAAAAGGGGGTCTCCAGTAAAAAAGTAAAAGTAAAAAAGAAGCCCTGTTCTAGATCAAGGAGAGGAAGGTTGATGACTTTGCACAGCTTTGCCTCATTTAAATACACTGGCAAGTCAAGACATCATTTTCCTGATGTCATTTTTTTCCTCAGCGATAAAGATGGACAAGCAACAAACTGTGAGTAGCAGAAGTTGCCCCAGTGGGGGCCCAACTAGTTGGGCAGCGTTCCCCTTTCCTCCTGTGTGGGACAGTATGGACCACAAAAACCATTATTCAGTGAGAAAAAGCAAAAGGGGTTTATTACCATCTCAGGACAAAGGGCATCTCCTATCTTACAAGATGATTGTCAGTAAAAGGAGTACAAAACATAAACTGCAAAACAAAATTAAATAGAACAGAAGCTCTCCCTCTTGTTTGGGGGAATCCAGGCTTACACCCTAAACCCTGAAATCTATCCCAGAAACAAAAGCATACAAATCAATAATAATAAACTCTTAATTTAAATTTCCCTAGAGAATTGATATACAAGTAGATATCCCTGGATGAGAGAATTCAAAACCATCATCACCTTTAAAAGAAATACTAAAATGCTAATTAAGAGGTGGTAGGAAACAGGAGGGGAATGTTCATTCAAGACAACCAAATATCTGCAGCTTTTTTAGCTATAGTTCACCTTATTATAAAGTCTCAAGTCATAATTAAGTCAATATTCCCATAAGAGGTCTTCACTCAGTTGATCCCACACAATCCTTCCTCTCACTCAGTTCATTCCATACAACCCCTCTATTTATTATCCTTTGAAGACCTCTCACATCATTCTTGATACATTTCCTCAATCATCTTGTTCTCAGTTTCAGAGATCCCTCTGGATCTGGCTTATCCTTTTTTTCTACTGGGATCCATCCTCATCAGGAATCAATGAACCTATCTGTTTGATTCCTTGGTCCCATCCTCTAAAGGTCCAGGTTTTTCAATATTTCCTCTATGGAAATCCCAGTCATGTCCCTGAGGTTAAATTTTCCCTATAAATCTACTTATGTACCATCCCATGGCTGCCACCCTCCTCTGGGCCAGCCCACCCCAGCATCTTGCCTAGTGGTGTCTTTTCCCTTTCTCCATGTCATGTGATATCTCCCCTAACTCCACTGTGCTTTCCAACTCCACTTCTCTTTTCTACATCTAATTCTTTTAGGGTGTTAAGTCCCTTTCAGGAGTTAGCCTGCCAGCTAAAGGCTTGTCTGAACTCATGGGGTACTTCTTTTCTATTGGAAAATTGTGAATTCCACCAAGGAACTTATAAAAGCCCTTTCCTTGCTAATTATATGTTTTCTCAATTTTATAACAAATCCAGTGCCTTTGTCATCTGGTTAATAATTATTTTGACTATAATTATGTCTGGAGTCT
Source organism: Sminthopsis crassicaudata (assembly GCF_048593235.1). Classification (NCBI taxonomy): domain Eukaryota; kingdom Metazoa; phylum Chordata; class Mammalia; order Dasyuromorphia; family Dasyuridae; genus Sminthopsis; species Sminthopsis crassicaudata. The sequence goes on along the minus strand of NC_133619.1, from coordinate 54,429,751 downwards.
TATGAACCTATTCAGCATACAAATTGGGGTTCTGTACCCCTGCCTCCCATCTATCACCCCAACCATCTGTGTCCCCAGTAATTAGAGTAGGTAACCTTTCACAAATAAAAATGCCCATCATGAAAGTCATCAACAACAAAAATACTAAAAGAAACAGACACATATATGTATGTAGCAGCACATAGAGGATTAGGCCAAATACTCACTTATTTAGGATATAATGACCACATATTTTCAGATAGGAAACTGTAAGATCTTACATTTACTGAATACTTGTCCTGATTACAGAAATTTGCTATAAGAAGAAAAAAGCAGGGACATGATTATAATCAAAAACTGTTCCTTCAGGCCTTAGTCTGAGAGCACATACATGACAGGATAAAGCATCCCTTAGCTTAGTTTAATAATTCTACCTTATAGCCAGATTCAGGAATAATCAGGTGGGTTCATATTCAAAGGAACACCGCTGGGAAATAGAGTCAGAACGATCCCACCTAGCTCTTGCCCAGATACTAACCTCCACATGTAACAAATCAGGATCACATTCCTCTGAGTACTTGTGGCATATTCCTTTCAGATGTTAGGATGACTGGCTTGATG